>NC_090853.1:13697500-13997500 GCF_024217435.2 Syngnathus scovelli
TCTGGTATTTTCTCTCCTGTTCTCTCTGATTCAGACTGTTTGTCGGAGATTTTAGCCGGAGCGGCGGTGCTATACAAGCTAGCGCGACGGCGGCGACGCGGAAAACGAGCGGGAGCCCTCGTAAATCTGAGGCAGAGAGGGTTCCGTTCTGCCCTACCGTCAATTCATCTGGCGAATGTCCGCTCCCTGGCGAACAAGATGGACGAACTGCTGCTCCTCACTTCAAGGAACACGGACTTCAGCAGATCCGCCGCGCTGTGTTTTGTTGAGACGTGGCTTAGCGAACGAACCCCCCACCACGCCATGGAGTTAGCTGGGTTTCGGCTAACGCGTGCAGATCGCAGCGCGGAGCTCTCCGGAAAATCAAAGGGAGGTGGTCTCTGTTTCTACATTAATGAACGTTGGTGTACCGATGTCATGGTGTTGAAAGAGTTTTGCAGCCCTCTCCTAGAAACACTTTTCATAAACTGCCGGCCGTTCTATTCACCACGGGAGTTCTCCTCGATCGTCATGGCGGCTGTTTACATCCCACCACACGCACGTGCGAGTGAAGCCACGCAGATGCTGGCTGACCAGGTGACAGACATGGAGAAACTTCTACCAAATTCACTAATCATTGTTCTGGGTGATCTTAACAGGGCGAACCTCGCACACGAACTCCCCAGATACAGACAGCACATAACGTGTCCCACCAGAGGGGCACAGACACTGGACCACTGCTACACCGTAATTAAGGATGCATACCACTCTGTGGCTCGTGCAGCTTTAGGACTCTCGGACCACTGTCTAGTTCATCTGATCCCTGCCTACAGACAGAAACTAAAAACTTCTAAGCCTGTGGTGAGGACTGTCAGGAAGTGGACAGTGGAGTCAAGGCAGGACCTCCAAGCCTGCTTTGACTGCACCGATTGGAGTGTTTTTGAAGCTGCAAATTCAGACTTGCATGAACTCACTGACACTGTCACATCATACATCAGTTTTTGTGAGGATCTGTGTGTGCAGACTAAGACCTTCTGCACGTACAACAACGACAAACCTTGGTTTACACCGAACCTTAGGAGGCTGCGCAAAGTCAAGGAGGAGGCCTACAGGAGCGGCGACCGGGACCTGTTCAAGCAGACCAGAAACACACTGAACCGAGAGGTCAGGAAAGCCAGGAGGTGTTACGGGGAGAGCCTGGAGAGACACCTCTCTGCCAAACCTGATCCCTCAACAGTGTGGAAAGGCCTGCAGAGCATCACGGGCTTCAAGAAATGAACCCCCCGTCCTGTGGAGAGCCCAAGGCTCGCTGACCAGCTAAACAGGTTCTACTGCAGGTTTGATTGGTCCTTTCCACACAAAGGGACCTCCTGCAGCACAATCCACACAATCCACATACTCACCTCCCCCCACAACTGCTCTGTCCACACCTCCATCACCGTGGTCACCGACTCTCTCTCTTGCAGAGGCCGCGCCCGCACTCCAGATTCGCGAGGAGGAAGTGCGCCAGATGTTCCCGAGACAAAAGATCAGGAAGGCACCGGGCCCAGACGGCGTGTCACCTTCCTGCTTGAAAGTCTGCGCTGAGCAGCTGGCGCCCACCTTTGCACGGATCTTCAACCGTTCCCTGGAGCTGTGTGAGGTGCCCTCGTGCTTCAAGAGCTCCACCATCGTTCCAGTGGCCAAGAAGCCCGCCATCACAGGTATGAATGACTATAGACCTGTTGCACTGACATCTGTGGTCATGAAATCTTTCGAGAGGTTAGTACTGAACCACCTGAAGGATGTCACGGGCCCCCTGCTGCACCCCCTCCAGTTTGCCTACCGGGCAAACAGGTCGGTGGATGATGCGGTCAACATGGGACTGCACTACATCCTGCAACACCTGGACACCCCAGGAAAGTACGCCAGGATCCTGTTTGTGGACTTCAGGTCGGCGTTCAACACCATCGCTCCTGACATCCTCCAACAGAAGCTCATCCAGCTTGCGGTGCCTGCCTCCACCTGTCAGTGGATCACCAGCTTCCTGACCAACAGGAGACAGCGTGTGAGGCTGGGGAGCATCACATCTGACACCCTGACCACCAACACTGGAGCCCCTCAGGGATGCGTCCTCTCCCCACTGCTCTTCTCCCTCTACACCAACGATTTCTCCGCAAGTGACTCTTCCGTGAAGCTCCTGAAGTATGCAGACGACACCACTCTCATCGGACTGATCCAGAACGGTGATGAGACTGCGTACAGACAGGAGGTGGAGCGGCTGGTCCACTGGTGCAGCCCAAACCACCTGGACCTGAACCCGCTCAAGACCGTGGAGATGACAGTGGACTTCAGGCGAGGCCCTTCACCACTTTCACCCCTCACTATCCGCAGTAATACTATTCTCTCATCAGACACCTTCAAGTTCCTGGGAACCACAATCTCTCGGGACCTGAAATGGACCGGCCACATAGACTCTGTCCGGAAAAAGGCCCAGCAGAGGCTGTACTTCCTGAGACAGCTCAAGAAGTTCAACCTGCCACGGGAGCTGCTGAAGACCTTCTACACTGCCATCATCCAGTCTGTCCTCTGCACCTCCATCACTGTCTGGTTTGGATCGGCCTTCAAACAAGACAAGCACAGACTGCAACGGACAATAAGGACTGCAGAAAAGATAATTGGAATCAACCTCCCATCTATCCAAGACTTGTACCTGTCCAGGACCAGGAAACGTGCAAGTAACATCTCAACAGACCCTTCGCACCCAGGTTGCAGCCTGTTTGAACTACTCCCCTCCGGACGCCGTTATAGAGCTCTGTACACTAAAACCAGCAGACACAGAGACAGCTTCTTCCCCCAGGCCGTCGCTCTGATGAACTCACACCACTCTTAGAGTCTCAGAGTCATTACTGTGCAATAACATCCCGCTTGCCACACCTTTTTTGTCTACACTGTTTGTACTATGTGTCCTCTCTGCATCCATTGCAGCCTGGTCATCCTAGAAGAGGGACCCTCCCATCTGTGGTCTCTTCTCAAGGTTTCTCATTTCCCCTAGCTGGAGTTTTGAGTTTTTTCCCTGCCCTCTTGGGAGTTTAAGATCAGGGGGTGTTTGAGAATATCTTTCGTTCTTCACATGTCCTGAGTGCTGTTGTTAGTCACCTAAATGTTGAACAGAGGCTGTGATTTACCGAAGTCAAATTCCTTGTTTGGCACGCTCAAACATGGCGAATAAAAAACTCTTGAATCTTGAATCTTGAAATGTCTTTCAGGGAGGGGAGCGAAGCACCAATAATCTTACCAGCCGTATTCACTATGCGCTGCAGAGCCTTCAAGTTCTGTTCAGTGCAGTTACCACCCCAGACAGCGATGCAACTGGTGAGGACGCTCTCAATGGTGCCACGGTAGAATGTAGACAGGACTGCCTGAGGAGCACATGCACGCCTGAGCTTCCGCAGGAAGTACAGGCGGCGCTGAGCTTTCTTTGCCAGTGACGAGGTGTTTGCGGACCAGGAGAGGTCCTCACTGATGTGCACCCCCAGGAACTTGGTGCAGCTCACCCTCTCCACCACAGCACCGTCGATGATCAGCGGCAGGTGTGTTGTGTGACCCTTCCGGAAGTCAACAATGATTTCCTTGGTCTTATTGACGTTCAGCAGGAGGTTGTTGTCCCTGCACCACGTGGTCAGAAGGTCAACTTCCGACCTGTACCGAGTCTCGTCGCCATTCGTGATGAGACCCACCAGAGTCGTGTCGTCAGCAAACTTCACTATGCGGTTGTCGCTGTAGGTCGCAGTGCAGTCATGCGTCAGCAGGGTGAAGAGCAATGGACTGAGCACGCAGCACTGGGGGGCCCCCGTGCTCAGCGTGATGCTGGCGGAGATTTTGTCGCCAACACGCACCACCTGAGGCCTCTGACAGAGGAAGTCCAGTATCCAGTTGCAGAGGGAGGTACTGAGGCCCAGCTCGTCGAGTTTGCGGATGAGTCGCTGCGGCACAATGGTGTTGAAGGCAGAGCTGAAGTCCACAAACAGCAACCTCACATATGAGTCCTTTCTCTCCAGATGGGTGAGGGCCGAGTGGAGGGCAGAGCAGATGGCATCCTAAGAGGACCGCTTGGCACGGTACGCAAACTGGAAAGGGTCAATGGTGGGGGGGAGAACGGACTTGATGTGCTCCATGACCAGCCGCTCAAAGCACTTCATGATGATGGACGTCAGTGCCACAGGGCGGTAGTCATTGAAGCAGGACGGTGCAGGTTTCTTCGGCACAGGAACGATGGTGGCAGCCTTGAAACACGAGGGGACGATGGCCTGTTGCAGGGAAACGTTAAAGATGTCCGTGAAGACACCCGACAGCTCCCCAGCGCAGTCCTTCAGCGCTCGACCCGGGATGTTGTCAGGGCCCGCCGCCTTACGGGTGTCAATAGCGGCAAGCGCCCTCCTCACACCGTCGGCAGAGAGGCGCAGGGGCTGCTCGTGTGGGGGGGGAGTGGACTTCAGCGAGCAAGTGCTGTTCTGGGCGTCGAAGTGAGCAAAGAAGCGGTTCAGATCGTTCAGCAGACGGACGTCGCCCTCACAGCTCCTCGGCGCGGGCTTGTAGTCCGTGATGGTCTGAATGCCCCGCCAAAGGCTACGTGCGTCCTTGCTGTCCTTGAAGTGGGTGGAGACCTTGCACGAGAACGCCTTCTTCGCTTCTTTGATGCCTCGGGACAGGTCGGCCCTCGCTGTCCTCAAGCCAGCCTCATCCCCCGCTCTGAAAGCCTTGTCCCTGGCCCTCAACAGTCTGAGGACAGCCCCCGTCAGCCACGGCTTCCAGTTCGAGCGAGTGACGACGGATTTCGAGCAAGTCACATCATCGATGCACTTCGTGATGTAAGAGGTAACAGAGTCAGTATACTCCTCTATGTCCGTCCAATCGTTGTAGGTGGCTGCCTGCTTAAACAAGTCCCAGTCAGTGGTGTCGAAGCAGTCACGAAGTGCATCGGAGGCACCCTCAGGCCACACTCGAACCTGCCTCCGAACCGGCCAGGATGCATTTACCAATTGTCTGTATGCGGGCAAAAGCAAAACGGTGGGATGGTCAGAAAGCCCCAGATGGGGGAGGGGGGTGGCTTTGAAAGCTCCCTTTTGCGCCGAGTAGACTAGGTCCAGGAAGCTGTCTCCACGTGTCGGAAAGGGAACATGCTGGTGAAGCCTCGGGAAAGCAGACTTCAGGTTGGCATGATTGAAGTCTCCAGCGAAGATGGTGAAACCGTCAGGGTGCGCTGTTTGCTGTTCACTGACAGCCTGGTACAGTTCACCAAGCGCCGCGATCCTGTCTCCTTCGATGTTGGAAGGCGGGATGTATACCGCGACGAGCAGAATCGCGGTAAATTCCCTCGGCAGATAAAAAGGACGGCACTTAATGATCACAAACTCCACAAGCGGCGAGCAGTGCTTACATACCACCACAGAGTCCCGGCACCATTCTTCTCGGATGTAGACGCATATTCCACCTCCACGCAACTTTCCCCCTCGTACAATGGCACGGTCCGCCCGATAGCACGCTAGCCGCTCCAGATGCACTGCAGAGTCCGGAATGTTGTCACTCAACCAGGTCTCGGTGAACACGAGCACACAGCAGTTCCGCACCGTCCGGTTCGTAGACCTCAGCAGGCGAACGTAATCCATTTTGTTGTCCAGCGATCGAACATTCGCCAGAAGAATGGAGGGCACCGCCGGTCGCACTGGGTTGGCCGCCAGCCTGGCCCGGACGCCTCCGCGCTTGCCCCTCTTCTGCCTCCTCGCACATCGTTTACGACGGCTCCCAACCGGGGGAGGAATAGCGGGTGAGGTCGGCGACCTTTCAGGACGTAGCAGTCCGAGCGCCTTTAATGTCGACGCTTCAAAGTCCAGAACGCCGCAAAACCCACTTCTGCCGATGTCAAGCAGAACCTGCCTGCTGTACTTGTAGCACGGACGAGACGAACACACAAGACTGTCGGACGAACACTCATTAGACGAACAAATCACCGTACTGACGGGACAGAGAGTGGCCGCTGCGTGTGCACGCGCCGCCATCTTGAATAATTTCAAATGAAAAAAATGTTTTGTTCCCCATAATGACGGTTTGTGTATAAAAGCTTCCTTTCAGTAATGTCCGTCTTGATCGCGTTCTGCGTGATGCGTGAAATGTTGTAAATACAAACTAGCACGTCTTCTTCGGCGCATTATCTCTTCTTCGCCTGTCTCGCTCTTGCTTTCTGCTAGAGCGCTCCCTGGAGGCCGGAGGCCGTAAAAATCCATAAGTACGCCGCGCCGGCATTTAAGCCTCAGGGTTCAAAGTAACCTTCTGAATAAAATGCATTAAAAGTTCACATTCATTACAACTTGTTTTTGGTGAGCAAAATGTCAGAAGAATTGAATTTAAATGCTGATTGATTGGGTTTTAATACAATGCAGATGGTCCAAACAGCCCCATTGCTTTGTGTAATCTCTGAGTCACATGGCAGAGTAAGAGAAAGGGTTTAGAGCACAGGTGTCAAACTCAAGGCCCGGGGGCCAGATACGGCCCGCCACATCTTTCTATGTGGCCCGCGAAGACAAATTGTGCATCAAGTTCGTGTGTCATTACTAGAATTGCAAATTGTCTTCACTTTTAATAATATCTTTTTTTAAAATATTTGACCAGTTTTTACTCGTCTGATTTGAAAACAAGTTATTTGTCAGTTTGTTTTGTAGCTTTTACTGTACAATAATAGTGTTAAGAGTAAAAGTGATCAAGTCATCACAAAAATCACGAAAAAAATATTATATAAGCCGCACCTGACTATAAGCCGCAGGGTTTAAAATTTTGGAAAAAAGTCGCGGTTTATAGTCCGGAAATTACGGTATAAAGATGAACACAGGTTTTTAACAGTGGGAGAGTTTATATTTTTTTGTTGAACATTGTCACGACTCGTCCCTGATCATGTCCATATTGTCATAGTTTTGTCTGTGTGCTCGCCCCTCCCCTCCTGTTTGCCCATGATCAGTGTGATCATTCTCACCTGCCTCTCATTACTTGTCTCGTATTTAAGTCCTGTCTGTGTGTCACTCCCGGTCGGATCATTGTTGTTGTGTTCATGTCATGATGTCTTTTTGGTTCCTCAAAGTCAAAAGTCAAAGTCAAAGTCTCCTTTATTGTCAATAGCTCCGCATGTCAAGACACACAAAGCGATCGAAATTACGTTTCTCACTATCCCAGGGTAACAAGACAGAGTTCACAACGCACATACAAGTAAACAACACAGGAAAAATAAAACAAGAAGATGAACAATAAGAGTGATAGCACGCTAGCCGCTCCCGATCCACAGCAGAGTCCGGAAAGATGACAGTCAACCAGGCCACTGTGAACACGAGCACACAGCAGGCACGCACTGTCCGGTTCGTGGATCTTATCAGGCGAACGCAACCCATCTTGTCGTCCCGCGAACGAACGTACGCCAGTAGAATGGAAGGCACGGCTGGGCGAGGTGGGGTGGCCGCAAGCCTGGCCCGATGTCTCCGCGCTGGCCCCTCTCCCGCTGCCTCGCAGACCCGCTGCCGACGCATCCCAACAATGCTCCAGGACGGAGCAGTCCGAGCTCACGACGCAGTCCAACCGGGGGAGGAAGAGCAGGCCAGTCCGGCGTCGCTCCATGACGAAGCAGTCCGAGCGCCCTTAATCTCTCCGCACCAAAGTCCAGAACGCCATAAAACCCACTTCCGCCGATGTTGAGCAGAACATGCCCGCCGCACTAGTAGCACGACGTATCACACGAGACGAACATACACAAAACTGCCGGACAAACACTCAGTAAACACTCACAAAACACCGAACGGGACAGAGAGTGGCCGCTGCGTGTGCACGCGCCGCCATCTTGGGTTCCTGTTCCTGTCATTGGTAATGTCACCCTGTCTTTTTGTTTCACGTCTTTTTGGTCGGTCTCGTTGTTAGGTTTTGTTAAGTCATGTCAGTTGCCGAGTCTGTTAGTTTGCATTCTTCAATAAACCCTGGTCCAAGCTGCACTTGGTCGTCCTGCTCCATTTCCATCCGATCCCTGACAGAATGATCCGACCACTACAACGACCAGCGCTTGGACCCCCCTCCTACATCAGATCCTGCTGCGATGCTCAATCCACGACCGCCAATCCGTGCATGTTCCAGCGCCATGGGCTTCGCAGCAGCGTTGGGACTCTGCTGCCGCAACGCCGGACCCGTGGCCACCATCGGACTTTGTTCCGGCGACGCCGGACCCGCGGCCGCCATCGGAGTGCTTCTGGCGTCATCAGACTCATGGCCGCCATCGGGCTCCACCCCAGCGTCGCAGGACCTGCGGACGTCAGCAGACATCCAAGCCAGCTGCGCCGGACCCGCGATCGTCCCTGGCTCCACTCCCACTGCTGCGGTGCGTGATGGCTCTTGCCACTGCACACAGCCCCGCCTTCCGAATGCCACCGATTGCGGTACGAACTTCCAGAGTTGCCGCCGATTGCGGTAGACTTCCAGAGTTGCCGCAGATTGTGGTTCATGTTAGAGTTGCCGCCGATTGCGTTTATGTTAGAGTTGCCGCCGATTGCGGTGCATGTTAGGGTTGCCGCCCGAGTGCGGTTCATGTTAAGGTTGCCACCCGAATGCGGTTCATGTTAGGGTTGCCGCCCGAGTGTGGTTCATGTTCGGGTTGCCGCCCGAGTGCGGTTCATGTTGGGGTTGCCGCCCGAGTGCGGTTCAGGTTCCCCAAGGACCCGCCCGAGTGCGGTTCAGGTTCCCCAAGTACCCGCCCGAGTGCGGTTCAGGTTCCCCAAGTACCCGCCCGAATGTGGTTAAGGTTCCCCAAGTACCCGCCCGAATGCGGTTCAGGTTCCCCAAGTACCCGCCCGAGTGCGGTTCAGGTTCCCCAAGTACCCGCCTGAGTGGGGTTCAGGTTCCCCAAGTACCCGCCCGAGTGCGGTTCAGGTTCCCCAAGTACCCGCCCGAGTGCGGTTCAGGTTCCCCAAGTGGCCTACCGAGTGCGCTTCGGTTCCTCGAGTGGCCGCCCGTGTGCGGTTCGGTTCCCCAAGTACCCGCCCGAGTGCGGTTCAGGTTCCCCAAGTACCTGCCCGAGTGCGGTTCCGGTTCCCCAAGTACCCGCCCGAGTGCGGTTCAGGTTCCCCAAGTACCCGCCTGAGTGCGGTTCAGGTTCCCCAAGTGGCCTACCGAGTGCGCTTCGGTTCCTCAAGTGGCCGCCCGAGTGCGGTTCGGTTCCCCAAGTGGCCGCCCGAGTGCGGTTCGGGTCCCCAGTGTGTGCCGCCCGAGTGCGGTTGTTTCCCCAGTCGCCGCCGAGCATGGTTCAAACTTTGTAACAGACAAGTGGGGGTCATCTGGACTGGTGCACTTCCCCCCCGCCCCCCCGCGTGCTCCGTGGGGGTTTGATTTTTGGGACGTCGGGAGCCGTCCCTTGTGGGGGGGATTCTGTCACGACTCGTCCCCGATCATGTCCATATTGTCATAGTTTTATCTGTGTGCTCGCCCCTCCCCTCCTGTGTGCCCATGATCAGTGTGATCATTCTCACCTGCCTCTCATTACCTGTCTCGTATTTAAGTCCTGTCTGTGTGTCACTCCCGGTCGGATCATTGTTGTTGTGTTCATGTCATGATGTCTTTTTGGTTCCTGTCATTGGTAATGTCACCCTGTCTTTTTGTTTCACGTCTTTTTGGTCAGTCTCGTTGTTAGGCTTTAAGTCATGTCAGTTGCCGAGTCTGTTAGTTTGCGTTCTTCAATAAACCCTGGTCCAAGCTGCACTTCGTCGTCCTGCTCCATTTCCAGCCGATCCTGACAGAACATAATGGCAAGACATTCTGCCTGATATGTCAGGCCTCATTAGCGCATTTCAACACTTCAAATCTTCAGCACCACTTCAGCTCACTCCATGCTAACATTGATAAGGACTTTCCAAAAGGGACTGAATTGTTGGACACTTTGAAAAGTCAGGCAGAAAAACAGGTAGTTTTTCAAAAAAATTATGAAGCACTCCGAGACTGTTACACTTGGATCCTATCAACTGGCATGGAACATTGCACAGGCTAAAAAGCCATACAATGAAGGGGAGTTCGTTAAAAAATGCCTCAGTGATGTTGTTGAAATCTTGTCTCCTGAAAACGGGAAACTAAAACGAATGGTATCACACATCCAACTGTCCCGCCACACTGTTGAACACAGAATATCGGACATTAACAGGAATGCCAGACGTCGCACTGAGTTACATGCGTAGTAAGTGAAAAAACGCTATTGTAAATTATTATGTTTTTGTTTGTGGACTTTGTTGAACTGAGCGTTTGTGTGTGAGACAGTGCACACAATGTTCATTGTTGAAAATGATTGGCCTGTGGTCTTAGTACTGTAGGAGTCAATTTCTGTCATTATAATGTTGGTGTGTGACACGATAATGTCACACAATAAATTTGGCTGAGCAAAGGTGTGTGTGTGTAAAAGGAAGGGATGGGGTGATATTCATGTGTGCCCACGCCCGGACTGACCATAGGGAAAACCGGGAGTATTCCCGAAGCGCCGGCCGAGGATTGGCCTGCGTCTGTTTTTTTGTTTTGTTTTTTAAGTCTGCCGGTGGGGCGGCGCGCCTATCAGAGAGAGGCCAGGCCACTTAGGCCACTCAGGCCAGGAGCATATGAGGAGGGAAAGACGATTGGTTTATATCAATTAAAATCTGCCCCCACAGTCCGTATCAACCACCCAAAGTGCGTGTGGAGGAAGGGGTGTGTTACTTATGTCAGGTTCCGGTGTTGTGATCGATTTGGTTCCCCGTGAGATTTTGTGCCCCATGCACACGCCTTGTTTGGAAAGCGAAAAACCGATGCCGTACGGCGTCGTACGGCGTCAGCACTATGTTGTTTTCAATAATAACATGAAGAACTCACGTTTGCGTCAGCCAATTTAAATTTTTAGAAAGGATTATTCTCATTTGATGTCTTTAAGTTCATCCGCGTTTTGCCGTTGAAGCGGGGTGCATTCAAAGACCAGTCGTACAGACGGAACACTCAATCACTTCACCAAAAAGCAACGTTATAATTACGTGAGCTCTTTGCATAAACCTCGATGCAAAAACACTCCTCTTTTTGGGTATTACACGCTACAAGGAGTATATATTACAAAGGAGACTTTATACTTAATTGTGATCATCATTCATCCATCCATTTTATTACTCAGGTATTTTCAAAGCAAATTAATATTGTTGCATTCATTAATTTGCTTTAAAATGAATAAATGAAATGAATAAAAAGAAAAAGCTACGCACGTTTTGTGGTCAAATCTTTCATAACGAGAATGATTTGAGTGAATTGATTTGAATGAATAATTGAGAAAACATTTCAGTTCTGAAGGCTCCTGTTGTCCCAAGCAAAGTGACAGGTGGTGGGGAGGGGTGATAAAAAATGTAACAGGAACTCTATAAAAAATGTCAACCCGTGAGAATTTGTGCCCCCCCTCCCATTTTGAGAACGGTGAGTGCTGCACTCCAACTGTCTTCCTGGGGGTCTGTTCAGGCAATGTGGCAAATTTGAACAGATTCCATTGATCCTAGGCCAAATTACAGGGCGGGAACACATCCTCACGGCGGCCCCGTAAGGATATGTTCCCCCCCTGATTTTGAGTACGGTGAGACAGTCTGGACTCAGACTGTTTTTTTTTCTGTCTTCCTGGGGGTCTGTTCAGGTAGTGTGGCAAATTTGAACAGGTTCCCTCATTCCTAGGCCTAATTACAGGGGGAGAACAGATCCTCACGGTGGCCCCGTGACCAGGACTAAAAATATCCAGGGTGAGTGTTGTTGTGACTATTATGCTTATATTGGAGTGCATATCTGTTTTAAATCATCCCAGGTCGAGCGCTGAAGGACTGCGCTGGGGAGCTGACGGGTGTCTTCACGGACATCTTTAACATTTCCCTGCAGCAGGCCATCGTCCCTTCGTGTTTCAAGGCTGCCACCATCGTACCTGTGCCAAAGAAACCTGCTCCGTCCTGCTTCAATGACTATCGCCCCGTGGCATTGACGCCCATCATCATGAAGTGCTTTGAGCGGCTTGTCATGGAGCACATCAGATCCATTCTCCCCCCCACCATAGACCCCTTCCAGTTTGCGTACCGAGCCAAGCGGTCCTCTGAGGATGCCATCTGCTCTGCCCTACACTCGACCCTCACCCACCTGGAGAGAAGGGACTCGTATGTGAGATTGCTGTTTGTGGACTTCAGTTCTGCCTTCAACACCATTGTGCCACAACGACTCATCTGCAAACTCGACAGGCTGGGCCTCAGTACCTACCTCTGCAACTGGCTACTGGACTTCTTCTGTCAGAGGCCTCAGGTGGTACGTGTTGGCAACAAAATCTCCGCCAGCATCATACTGAGCACGGGGGCCCCCCAAGGCTGCGTGCTCAGTCCGCTGCTCTTCACCCGGCTGACGCATGACTGCACTGCAACCTACAGCGACAACCGCATTGTGAAATTTGCTGACGACACAACTCTGGTGGGTCTCATCACCAAGGGCGACGAGACTCAGTACTGGTTGGAGGTTGACCTTCTGACCGCGTGGTGCAGGGACAACAACCCCCTGCTGAACGTCAACAAAACCAAGGAGATTGTTGTTGACTTCCGGAAGGGTCACACCCAACACTTACCGCTGACCATCGACGGTGCTGTGGTGGAGAGAGTGAGCAGCACCAGATTCCTGGGGGTGCACATCAGTGAGGACCTCTCCTGGTCCGCCAACACCGCGTCACTGGCAAAGAAAGCTCAGCGCCGCCTGTACTTCCTGCAGAAACTCAGGCGAGCAAGTGCTCCTTCGGCCGTCATGACTACATTCTACCGTGGCACCATTGAGAGCGTCCTCTCCAGTTGTATTGCTGTTTGGGGTGGTAGCTGCACTGAATACAACATGAAGGCCCTGCAGCGCATAGTGAACACGGCTGGTAAGATTATTGGTGCTTCACTCCCCTTCCTGAAGGACATTTACACCTCCCATCTCACCCGCAAGGCAACCACGATTGTGAGTGATGTGAGTCACCCCGCTCACTCTTTGTTTGATCTTCTGCCCTCTGGGGAGAGGTACAGGAGCCTGCGCTCCCGCACCACCAGACTCACCAACAGCTTCGTACTCCAAGCTGTTAGGATCCTGAACTCTCTCCCCTCTTCTGCGTAGCGTCCTGTATTTTTGAGCCATATTCTGACTGTCTGCTGTTTGCACACTTGCTCCATTTTTGCTCCTCTTATTTATTGTGTTATTTGTTTATTTATTATTTATTCATTGTTTGTGCCTTCTTGTTTTTATTTTTTGTGTGTGTTGTTTACTTGTATGTATATTGTGTACTATGGCTTGTCACCGTGGGATAGTGGGAACGTAATTTCGATTTCTTTGTGTGTCTTGGCATGTGAAGAAATTGACAATAAAGCAGACTTTGACTTTGAGCCCATGCATTTAAGTGTGGGTGTGAACATGCACGTGTGGGCAAGGCCAGGGTGGCCTGGTTACGTAACTGACTCCTGGCCTGAAAAAAATCTCCCGGTCCAGCCTTGTGTGTGCCCATATGTATGATGTGACTTTTTGCGGTAACACAGTAAAAAATGTGGCTCTTAGTCTCTGACTGGTTGGCCTACCCCGCTTTAAAGCATGTCAGCACATTTGTAGTTTTTTGTGTGGCAGGGTTCTTACCACCTTCCTCAAAGTTTTTTTGTGCCAGTAAAAATTAGACCGTTAGACTATCACAACAGTACTATTCTACTAGTTGTAAGTCATTTATTTCGATGAGATTCATCATGTCTTTGTAATTACGTATATATTACATATAGTTGAAAGTCAATGTTTCATGAGAATAGTTATGAAAACATCTAAAAAACAAAACCTCTGTGCTCCTTCAAAAAAAATTTTTTACTTGCAAATATACTTCTGGAAAAATTCGTATATAGTAACTATTCCATCAACAATATTGCTTATTTAAACTTCAAATAATGGCGGGATGGTGCGTGCTGGTTCGCTCGTCCGCCTCACAGTTAGAAGGGTGCGGGTTAGATTCCACCTCCGAGCCTCCCTGTGTGGAGCTTGCAAGTTCTCCACGTTCCCGCGTGGGTCTTCTCCGGGCACTCCAGTTGCCTCCCACATCCCAAAAACAGGCTTGGTAGGCCGACTGAGCACTCCAAATTGCCCCTAGGTCTGAGTGTGAATGCAGATTGTTGTTCGTCTCTGTGTGCCCTGTGATTGGCTTGCAACCGGTTCAGAATGTCCCCCGCCCACTGCCCAATGACTGCTGAGATAGGCACAAGCACGCCCATGATCCCCGTGAGGACAAGCGGTATTGAAAATGGATGGATGGATAAACTTCAAAACACAGAACTTTTTTTTTCTCCATTCCATTTTAATGAAAATTTTAGTTAGTCATGTAGATGAATGTTTTATCAATCTCGCCTCATATTTTGAGTTATTTAAAGCTGTATTTAAAGCTCATGTTCTTTGGCTGATAATAGTACATTACTCACATGTTATTCACTTTCACTAAACATAGAAATTACGATGTTATAAACTATTACTCCCTCTGGATAGACCACACCATAGTTCGTCATAAAGTAGACGTTTATTATTCATTCGTCTTTGTCAAACTATCAACACACATAAAACACATTTACAGGATAACATTCACAAAAGGAAATAAGAATCACATAAAAAACACATATTTCCAGGATAACATTTACAAAAGGTAATAAAGGAAATGTACAATAGATCGGCACAAACTTTAGTTAGGGTGACTGGATGTCCTTTTTTCCAGACATGTACTACTTTTGAGCCCTAAAAAAACGTCTGGGGGAAATTTAAAAAATCGTCCGGGATTTTGTTGGACTGCCTCAAACATAATACATGTACAGTACATTTTTGCCACTCCGTTCCATTTCACTCAATTCCAGGTTTTTCTGTATCGTTTGCAAATAAGTCACACTGGCCACTTCACTGGTTTCTTTTATGTCAAACAAATTATTTTAGGTGCATTACCTGACATGTTTCGGCGGTTTCTTCTGCCTTCATCAGAGTGTCACCGATGTGGTTGTGACACGTCTTTATCAGCTGATGGATGAAGGCGTGGCTCACCTGTCCGATTTGACAGGTGAGTCACGCCCTCTGCTGTCCATTCACCTCTCCAGAATGCTGTTCCAGGTTGTAGAGAGCATGTAGGCTCCCTCAGGCCCCGCTTGCAGATTTCAATGGCCTCCCTGATCCAACGCTGATGTTTGTTTTCTTCAGTGCGGATGACTCTGGCCTTTTCCCAGTCCATGATATGGTTTTCTCTTTTACAGTGGTCGGTAATGGCTGACTTGCAGTGTTCCTGTTCTGCTTGTAGTTTTATTGCTCTTGTTTGTCTTGTTGCTGACCCTTCTCACACTCCTTCTTGTGTTCTATTTTTCTTGTGATGAAGTTCCTCCCTGTCTCCCCGATGTACAATTTATTGCATGATTTGCATGGAATCTCGTATATAGAATTGCATTTATTTTCCGGGTTGACTTTGTCTTTTGGGTGGACCAGTATTTGACGGAGTGTTGTATGTGGTTTGATAGGTGTGTTTATGTTGTATTTTTTCATGGCTCTTTTGATGCGTTCCGTAATTCCTCTCACATACGGCAACGTCACCATTCCGCTGGGTTTTTGTTTCCGTGTTTGTTTCTTTCTTTCCCCCTGTGTTTTGTATTTTTTGTTTTTTGCCTGTTCTGCACCTTTGGTTATTGCCCATTGTGGATACTGACATTTTTTGAGTGCGTGTTGTATGTATTGTTCTTCCTGTGTTAAGTCCTCCAGATCCGTGATTATTGTTGTGCGTTCGTATAGTGCTCTGACAGTTTATGTATAGTGGGATGTTCTGATGTCCAGAGGAGGTATTGGTCGGTGTGTGTGGGTTTTTTGTGTACTTTTATTTTTATGTCTCCGTTGTCTGTGTGGTGTATGTTGATGTCTAGAAAGGCTATGGATCGATCTGTTTCTTCTTCATGGGTGAATTTGATGTTACCGGTGGTGTCTATGGTGTTGTCACACTGGCACTTCTCCTCAAATCTAGTCACTTTGCTACCAAGTAGGGTGGGCTGGCCAGTCTACACCGAGTGTTTACAAGCAATGCCGAAACGAATATGAATGTTCACGGAAGAGTTGAAGAAAAAAATTCCCGCGCTTTCGCCAGGGCCGTGATCCTTATGAAACTGAGTGCTTAACATGCAAGGCAGGCACTTACGTGTCTGTGGCAAATAAAGTTGCCAACGCACCCCGCAAGAGGACTGAAGAGGAGCCCTTTTATTTCCTTCAAATGCTGCACCGATGGCCGTATTTCTTTTGTCTTTTTTTTTTACTTAGTGTACCACTATAAAACTAAAAAATGTCAGTGTACACGTTTTTGTTATTATATACATATATGTTGTTTTGTGTTATTTGGGCCAATAAATGCAATTGTTATACAGACACCATGTCATTTGTGTCATACCATGAAACTAATGACCCCCCCCCCAAAAAAAAAAGTGTCCTCTTTTTCAGAAACCCAAATCTGCCTGGTCACCCTACTTCACTACTAACAGTATGGCTAGCAACAATGCCTTACCTTGAAGACTGCACAATACCAAAGGGAATGAATCCAAATCTTCACAGACACTTCTGCAACGTATACAATGTTATCTTCCTCAAATGACCAATAAACTTTTCTTTTCTGAACTATTTAACTTAGATTATGTTGATAACAAATTACTGAAATAGGCTAGATTGTTTTGCTATCTTGGCAATGTCAGCTGTACTTGAGGTCTGCAGCAACACGGTGACAGGATGCACATTGTACATAGCTGAACAAGAAGTGCCATACCCAAACGAGTCCCCAGTACAACAAAAAGTATAATTAGTACTGTCCCATGTACAATCAATCACAATTGGTAAAATACGTTTTGAACATGAAATATGCATAAAAATGATCAGAAAAATCAATTTTGGCTTTGCCAATAAGGAAAAGCAAACAAATGAAATGACAAATAATATAATTTGGCAGTTAAATAAACCTAACTAACGCTTTCATAAACATGAACATAAACATACAAATGACGATGTTATGAACCTATAGGAGTTACTTATAAGTAACTGTTTCAAAGTCACTATTGTAACGTGTTCATGGACGACATCCAAAATAGTTAAAAAATATAAATATATGTTGCAATAAATTACAATCCCCTCCGCGAGTCGTCACCTTATCGTGGTGGAGGGGTTTGCGTGCCCCTATGATCCTAGGAGCCATGTTGTCGGGGGCTTCATGCCCCTGGTAGGGTCACCCATGGCAAACGGGTCCTAGGTGAGGGGCCAGACAAAGCACGGCTCACAAGCCCCTTATGATGAGTAATATAAATGGACTTAGTTTTCCCTCGCCCGGACGCGGGTCACCGGGGCCTCCCTCTGGAGCCAGGCCTGGAGGCGGGGCTCGAAGGCGAGCGTCTGGTGGCCGGGCCTTCGCCCATGGGGCCCGGCCGGGCATAGCCCGAAATGGAAACGTGGGTCCCCCTTCCCATGGGCTCACCACCTGTGGGAGGGGCCGAAGGGGTCGGGTGCAATGTGAGCTGGGCGGCAGCCAAAGGCGGGGACCTTGGCGGTCTGATCCCCGGCTGCAGAAGCTGGCTCTTGGGACATGGAATGTCACCTCTCTGGCTGGAAAGGAGCCCGAGCTGGTGTGCGAGGCAGAAAGATTCCGACTAGATATAGTCGGACTAGCCTCCACACACAGTTTGGGTTCCGGTACAAGCCCTCTCGAGAGGGGCTGGACTCTCTTCCACTCTGGAGTTGCCCACGGTGAGAGGCGTCGAGCAGGTGTGGGTATACTTATTGCCCCCCGGCTGGGCGCCTGCACATTGGGGTTCACCCCGGTGAACGAGAGGGTAGCCTCCCTCCGCCTTCGGGTGGGGGGACGGGTCCTGACTGTTGTTTGTGTCTATGCACCAAACAGCAGCTCAGAGTACCCACCCTTCTTGGGGTCCCTGGAGGAAGTGCTGGAGAGCGCTCCTTCTGGGGACTCTATCGTTCTACTGGGTGACTTCAATGCTCACGTGGGTAATGACAGTGAGACCTGGAAGGGCGTGATTGGGAGGAACGGCCCCCCTGATCTGAACCCGAGCGGTGTTCTATTGTTGGACTTCTGTGCTCGACACGGATTTTCAATAATGAACACCATGTTCAAACATAAGGGTGTCCATGTGTGCACTTGGCACCAGGACACCCTAGGCCGCAGTTCGATGATCGACTTTGTAGTCGTGTCATCGGATTTGCGGCCGCATGTTTTGGACACTCGGGTGAAGAGAGGGGCGGAGCTGTCAACTGATCACCACCTGGTGGTGGGTTGGCTCCGATGGTGGGGGAAGATGCCGGTCCGACCTGGCAGACCCAAACGCTCTGTGAGGGTCTGCTGGGAACGTCTGGCAGAATCTCCTGTCAGGAAGAGCTTCAACTCCCACCTCCGGCAGAGCTTTTCCCACGTCCCGGGGGAGGCGGGGGACATTGAGTCTGAGTGGACCATGTTCCGCGCCTCCATTGTTGAGGCGGCCGACCGGAGCTGTGGCCGTAAGGTCGTTGGTGCCTGTCGTGGCGGCAACCCCCGAACCCGCTGGTGGACACCGGCGGTAAGGGATGCCGTCAAGCTGAAGAAGGAGTCCTATCGGGCCGTTTTGGCCTGCGGGACTCCGGAGGCAGCTGACAGGTACCGGATGGCCAAGCGGAACGCGGCTTCGGCGGTTGCTGAGGCAAAAACCCGGGCGTGGGAGGAGTTCGGTGAGGCCATGGAGAATGACTTTCGGACGGCTTCGAGGAAATTCTGGTCCACCATCCGGCGTCTCAGGAGGGGGAAGCAGTGCAACGTCAACACTGTTTACAGTGGGGATGGCGTGCTGCTGACCTCGACTCGGGACGTCGTGAGTCGGTGGGGAGAATACTTCGAAGACCTCCTCAATTCCACCTACACGCCTTCCATTGAGGAAGCAGGGCCTAGAGACTCTGAGGCGGATTCTCCAGTCTCTGGGGTCGAAGTCACTGAGGCAGTTAAAAAACTCCTCGGTGGCAAGGCCCCGGGGGTGGATGAGATCCGCCCAGAGTTCTTAAAGGCTCTGGATGTTGTGGGGCTGTCATGGCTGACACGCCTCTACAACGTTGCGTGGACATCGGGGACAGTGCCTCTGGATTGGCAGACTGGGGTGGTGGTTCCCCTCTTTAAGAAGGGGGACCGGAGGGTGTGTTCCAATTACAGGGGAATCACACTCCTCAGCCTCCCTGGTAAGGTCTATTCAGGGGTGCTGGAGAGGAGGGTCCGTCGGGAGGTCGAACCTCGGATTCAGGAGGAGCAGTGTGGCTTTCGTCCTGGCCGTGGAACAGTGGACCAGCTCTACACCCTCGGCAGGATCCTCGAGGGTGCATGGGAGTTTGCCCAACCAGTCCACATGTGTTTTGTGGACTTGGAGAAGGCGTTCGACCGTGTCCCTCGGGAGGTTCTGTGGAGGGTGCTTCGGGAGTACGGGGTGCCGAGCCAACTGATAAGGGCGGTTCGGTCCCTGTATCACCGATGCCAGAGTCTGGTCCGCATTTCCGGCAGTAAGTCGGATTCGTTCCCAGTGAGGGTTGGACTCCGCCAAGGCTGCCCTTTGTCACCGATTCTGTTCATAATTTTTATGGACAGAATTTCTAGGCGCAGCCGAGGCGTTGAGGGGGTCCGGTTTGGGGACCTCAGCATCGCGTCTCTGCTTTTTGCAGATGACGTGGTGCTGTTGGCTTCTTCAGGCCGTGATCTCCAGCTCTCGCTGGAACGGTTCGCAGCCGAGTGCGAAGCGGTCGGGATGAGGGTCAGCACCTCCAAATCCGAGTCCATGGTCCTCGATCGGAAAAGGGTGGAATGCCCTCTCCGGATCGGGGATGAGATCCTGCCCCAAGTGGAGGAGTTCAAGTATCTTGGAGTCTTGTTCACGAGTGAGGGGAGGATGGAGCGTGAGATCGACAGGCGGATCGGTGCAGCGTCGGCAGTAATGCGGACCCTGTACCGGTCCGTTGTGGTGAAGAGAGAGCTGAGCCAAAAGGCAAAGCTCTCAATTTACCGGTCGATTTACGCTCCTACCCTCACCTATGGTCACGAGCTATGGGTCGTGACCAAAAGAACGAGATCTCGGATACAAGCGGCCGAAATGAGTTTTCTCCGCAGGATGTCCGGGCTCTCCCTTAGAGATAGGGTGAGAAGCTCGGTCATCCGGGAGAGACTCGGAGTAGAGTCGCTACTCCTCCACGTTGAGAGGAGCCAGATGAGGTGGCTCGGGCATCTTATCAGGATGCCTCCTGGACGCCTCCCTGGGGAGGTGTTCCGGGCATGTCCCACCGGTAGGAGACCCCGGGGACGACCCAGGACGCGCTGGAGAGACTATGTCTCTCAGCTGGCCTGGGAACGCCTTGGGATCCCCCGGGATGAGCTGGATGAAGTGGCTGGGGAGAGGGAAGTCTGGGAGTCCCTCCTGAAGCTGTTGCCCCCGCGACCCGACCCCGGATAAGCGGAAGAAGATGGATGGATGGATGGATAAATTACAATATTGTGGAAAACAATTTATTTCATGAGTTCAACTTGAAAAGCGGCATTGCTTTCTATGAAATATTTTCTTTGGTTTTAATTTAAACGATTACATTTTTAGGGTAAATTCACTATATGTATTGTCTCATAAAACTAAAATATCGCGAAAAAGTTCCCTTGTGTAAACCGTGTTACAGGGTTGTGACACCCAGTCACCTATGACTATCGACAGCAAAACCGAAAAGGGAACGCGGAACACGGAAATGACACCGAGACGCTTCAATGACGTCACATTCTTGGTCAAGAAGACACCTATGTAAAATGGGAGCCGGACTTTTCAAGGATTTTCCGTCATAATTGACTGTGCGGAGAGCTAAACGCTCCGCAGTTTTGAGAAAATTATCGTAAATAACCGGGCCAGCACCATGACGGAGGAGGCAAATCCTGCGGTAAGTTTGAACAAAATCAGCGCGCCCAAATACTTTTGTTAAAATGAAGCGAAATTCGCTAACCGAGAATTTGATTACCTTGTGTTCCCACAGTTTTTTTTTCTGTGCACGTGACCAATAAACAATGAACGGTAAATGTTGAACCACGTTGAAGCACATTCATTGCTAAACGAAGGCATTTCCGCATGAGGATTCAAGCGGCAGTCTAATTGGTCAATGTTGACGTCTGTCATCGTATACAAGCTTTGCATTGGACCATGAAATAGAGAACCGTGGCTTGACCAACGACAGTAGAGTGTGAGGAGTTTGAAACGGACTAAATCGTTTACTTGGCTCGAAGGACACTTAAAGAAAAAAAAAAACCGGACAACTATAATATATGCAGATACCTTCATCCATCCTTTTTCTGAACCGCTTAGTCCCCACGGGGGTCGTAATATAAAAAAAATACAGCTGTATGTAATTTATGCACATATAGTTCAGCTATCCTGATGTACATCGAAACTGTCGTATTCATGTTTGGTTTATTGCTAAGTTAAATGAGGTATAGGGACTATTGCACCCGAGTAAAGCGCTTTCTTTTTATTCAAGGTTGTCACTTGTGAACCAGTAGCTTAATATTCTCTTTTTTTAAAAAAACATTCTTGTTTTCTTGTTAAACATTCAGAAATACAATAACTGATGTTTATATATTAAAAAGCTTCGGACCGCACCTTTTACATTCAGCTGCCCCTCCCTGGTTCGTATAACGGACTCAATAGACCGCTCCTTATCTCTGGACAGCAGGGATGAAGTTGGGTGGAGGTTCTGTGAATGAGGGCTTGTCTTCTTAAAAAGACCACTGTTCAGTATCTTGAGGCTGTATGACTTCAGCACAGGTCCATACTACGACACAGCAGGCAGACACAATAGTTTTCTTGGTCGACAAGTCATGGAGGAAGGACTGTTCAAGTATATGAATGTAAAGTCAGATTATGGTTTATTGATGCAAGATTGGAGAAGGTATGTGACGTTCTATCTTATTGTTTTAGTATGGGGATGGAAAAGTCAGCCGTATCATCCGGATTGGAACCCGCAAGAGTCAGGTACAGTATACATTTAACTACAGAGAGTTTGAGTATTTATTCCATATCCTTAAGACCCACTATCCAGTTTATGGTTTATGTCGTACTTACCTTGTCCTTACTGGTAATACAATTCTATGTACTCCAAGTAAAATGACAATGGCACATTAGTAGTTTGAGTGTGTCAGATTTTTCCAATACTAGTGCCACTTTCGGCCGCCTAATATGCAATTATACTTTGCAGGTGCACCAGTAACACTTCTATGCCTGACGAGTAGATGTTTCATGCATTCGTAGCGAATTGATCAAGGTTACTGAATGAATTTTGAAACAATTTTAAGCCATTTGACACATAGATTTAATTTAAGATCCTTTATATACATTTTACTAATTTTGGCTTACACATAACATGCAAGTGTTGTACGATACAGTAAAATATAGGGCACTTTACAACAGCTACAGTTGTAACAACTGTTATAAAACAATTTAAAGTAGCATTTTAATATTGCTAATGGTCCCCCGACTAAACAGGCAAGCTGCTGCATAAATACTACAATTGTAACTAATGACCATCTGATTTTGAACTTTTCTAATCAAGGATTTTTCTGTTCAAATTTAGTACAGTATTTCTGAATGGGTTGTAGATCTACTGGATCTACTGTAGTTTTGAGAAAATTTATTGTGCATATCAAAAGTCATAATCAAAACTCAGGACTGTATTGTGAAAAACAATAGTGATACGTATCATAAAGTATCCACTGATCAGAAACCTCAAAATATGTGAGTCTCAGTTTTTCTCTTCAGTGTGTTTTAATGATGGGCAAAATGCAAATTTTGGCTTGCAAATTGCAACCCAGAAGCGGTTATTTTGAACCTTAAAAGGTATTGTCAGCAGATAGATAAATCTGCAGGTTTTGAACCGCTTCTATCCAGGGTGTTCCCCGCCTACTGCTCGGGAGTCCGCTGGGATAGGCCCCAGCTCTCCAGCGACTCCCATGAGGACGAACAAGCACTTCAGAAAATTGATGGATGGATTACTCTTTCACAATAATTAATATTTGTTTTTTCATTCCCACTGACTGAAATTCACACTGTGCACTGTTTTCATTTCATGCAAGTCTAAAATGTACCGTCCATTAAAAACTTATTTGTGTGTTTTTATAGTTGGCTCGGATTCAGACAGCCAGTGTTGCAGAAAAACTGAAAGAACTGCACCCTGACATCCTTTTGGAAATTGGTAAGAATCTTCACTGAATTATAACATAATGGCACATAAGTGGACAAAATGATAGCAAACTGTCACAGTGAACTACTTCGGTAAGACTTTGATAGAGTAGCAGGAGACACAAATATTATGGACTGGCGACCAGTCCAGGGTTTATCCCACCTCTCGCCGATTCTTAATAGCTCCAGCTCACCTGTGACCATACTGGGGACAAAACAGTACTGATTAAAAAATGATTGGATGGACAAATGAATTGCCACACGTCAGTGCTTTTCACCAGCGAGTTATTTCTCCACTTGTACTTTCTTCTCTCTTTCAGTGGCCATGTCAACAATTGGGGACAAAATTCTTGACACAGCTTTATCGAAGGTAAGACTTGTTATCAGTGTGCACATTAAAAAGTCCCCCATTGTTATCTGTTTACAAATTGAAAAACTTGAGGGTACGCTGCATGTGACATGTTAACTAGTCAGTATAAGCAACTGGTATGGAAGTTCTCCTGTTTAATCAAGATGAAATTACCGTATTTTCCGGACTACAAGTCGCTCCGGAGTGCAAGTCGCACTAGCCATAAAATGCATGATAAAGAAGAAAAAAACATACCATAATTTTCGGACTATAAGTCACGTTTTTTTTTTTTCATAGTTTGGGTGGGGGGGCGACTTATAATAAGGAGCGACTTATGTGGGTTTTTTTTTTCAAAAATGTTCCCCCCCCAAAAAAAAAAAGTGAAACCGCGATAAACGAACCGCGATGTAGCAAGGGATTACTGTAATTTGAATTTCAAGTGACGTCAGCGACGCGGCGTGGCGCTGCGGTTGTTTACAAAAAGGACAAAGATTGATCACGGGATGACGAAGATGACGAAGGGCCCCACGTACTACCGGCATCATTAGCGGCTTTGTTTGTAAGTGTCACGGAGGATGAAGAGTTTGAAGGGTTTAAGGATTTGGAGTGACACAGAAGGTTTGAAAAACTATTATGGCTCAGTGGATAGAAGTCGGGGGCCGGCGCTCGGCCGGGTGGCTGTCCGGGGACGGTGGATGGGGCTCGGTCATGGCTTTTACGCACGCCCGGTCCTATTCTATGGATCACTCTTCTACCTCCGTGGCTGGAAGTCCACGCCGCCACACGCCTGGAAGTTTGTTTTGTTAAATAAAGAGCCGTTTACCAAACCCACGGCTTTCCTTGTACTTTGTTAACGCTACAATATAGTTATATACTAGATCTGTGGAATAACGACGAGGCTGACGTCAGGGCACACGCGCGGCGTTGTTGACAAAGGACAAGGAATTTGATCGATGGATTTAATGATTTAGAGTGCACAGATGGTTTGATAATATTATTGCTTGTATAATAGTTATCCATCCATCCATCCATCCATTTTCTGAACCGCTTAGTCCCCACGGGGGTCGCGGGCGTGCTGGAGCCTATCCCAGCCGTCATCGGGCAGTAGGCGGGGGACACCCTGAACTGGTTGCCAGCCAATCGCAGGGCACACAGAGACAGACAACCAATCACACCTAGGGACAATTTGGAGTCTTCAATCGGCCTACCAAGCATGTTTTTGGAATGTGGAGTGCCCGGAGAAAACCCACGTGGGCCCGGGGAGAACATGCAAACTCCACACAGGGAGGGCTGGAGGTGGAATCGAACCCGCACCCTCCTAACTGTGAGGCGGACGTGCTACCCAGTGCGCCACCGAGCCACCCCTATATAATAGTTATTTGATATCTAATTTATATATAGTTATATGGGTCTGTGGAATATTTTGAAGTGCAAGTGCTGTCAGCGGCGCGCACCCATTGTTGACAAAGGACGATCGATGGATTTAATGAATTGGAGTGACACAGATGGTTTTATAAACGTGTTATTTATGCAATAGTTTTTTTTAATAACTCCGAATGTTACGTCAGGCCCGTTCTCAACTCTTCGTTTGTGTTTATGTCACGTTAGCATACCTATTATTTAGCCTGTTGTTACTCGTTCATGTCTGTTCTTGGTGTTGGATTTTGTCGAATAAATTTCCCCCCAAAATGCGACTTATGCTCCGGAGCGACT
Organism: Syngnathus scovelli; assembly: GCF_024217435.2. Lineage (NCBI taxonomy): Eukaryota > Metazoa > Chordata > Actinopteri > Syngnathiformes > Syngnathidae > Syngnathus > Syngnathus scovelli. Next base: position 13,722,833 of record NC_090853.1, read on the forward strand.
TATATATGTTTTTTTTCACGTTATTGTGCATTTTATGGCTAATGCGGCCTATATTCCGGAGCGACTTTTAGTCCAAAAATTACGGTATGTATAAGTCACATTTTTGGAGGAAATGTATTTGATTGAATCCAACACTAAAAACAGACATGTCATCTTGAAAAGCATTTTAAAATAGAAATAGAATCGAAGAAACAACAGGCTGAATAATTGTACGGTATGCTAACGTTACATGATACATAAACAACGAACTGAGAATGTGCTTAATGGAACATATTAAGAGTTATTCAGATAACTATAGCATAAATAACATGCTAACAAATTTACTAAACCATCCGTGTCACTCCAAATCACTGAATCTAATGAAATCTTTATCCTCTGTGTCACTTATGAATAACTCCGCTAACTCTAGAGGTAGAAGATGCAGCGCTTCCTCTTCTACGTGGCTTACGTCAGACTCATCGTCAGTTGCAGTTCCAATTATTCCACAGGCCTAGAGCGCCCTCTTGCGGTTTAGTGTAAAAATAAGCATTAGCAATACAGGAGGTGCAGAGATTTACCCCACCGTGTTGCATGTGCAAACACTGTTCGTAAATGAAAGTAGATAAAAGTAATATTCTTTACCGGTAACCATGACCGAAAATCTTGGTAAATCAGAAACCATTTTTTGTCCAGATTGGAGAAAAGAGTTTGTTCACCAAAGAGTTGGAGACTGCTCTGGAGAAGAATATGTGAGTAGTACCGCCTGCTCAATTCTGTTAATATGCAGTGGATATCCAATGGAGATGCTACTAATCCAGATGCTGTATGAATCAACTTTGAAAGCAGCATGTGGATGAATGAGAACCACTGAAGCTGTAAACCCTTTCATTTTACCCACATGTCAAAATTAAGCAGAAGTCTTCAAAGCATGCTAACACTTGTGAATGGTTGTATTATTCCGCGAGGAGATGGAGCATGATTACATGACTGTGCCCCTCTGTATCTCCCGTAGGGTGGATCTGGTGGTCCATTCACTGAAGGACCTTCCCACCACGCTGCCTCCAGGATTCACTATCGCAGCTGTGCTCAAGTGAGTGACACCTCTCGCACTGTCTCGGAGTCCTTTGAAGTAGGGGTGCTCAAGTTCAGGGAAGCAAAAATTGTAGGTCATCATTTTAACTTCAGAATTGAGCTGTGGTGTCAACAAAGACTTACTACACACAGCCGTCATTCAACACAACTGATTCAAATGATCAGCGCATCAGCAAGGTTTGCGAAGGCCTGATAACGATCTTGATCATTTGAATCACTTGTGTTGCAGTTAGGATATATCCAAAACAAGCTGGATAGAGGCTCTCGAAGAACGAATTTGGGCACCCCTGCTTTAGAGGCTTGAAATACCCAGACAGCATGCATGTTTTGTGGAATATGGGAGCCAGTATAAAATTCAGGTTTGGCGATTGCACTCTACTTAAGCTTGTTTGCTTTTGGTTTATTTCAGGAGAGAGAACCCCCATGATGCTGTGGTACTACATCCAAAACATGTCGGGAAAACGTTGGAGACTCTTCCAGAAAAAAGGTACACTGCACTTGGTAAACCCACTCATGTGGTGTGGTCACATGAAGAAAAAAAAACATGCTGTACTTTTTTTTTTTTTTTTTTTGCAGCGTGATAGGCACAAGTTCACTGCGTCGTACTGCTCAGTTAAAGAGGAGATTCCCCCATTTGGAGTTCAAAGATATTGTATCCTCATTGAAGATTTATTTCAATTGCTCATCAGCACATCATTATATGTAATAGACGAAAGACATGACTCTTCAATTGTGTACACATAATTCATCTCGTGAACTGTTGATAGATTAGACTAGAATTTAGCTGACAGTGCCTAATGCCAGGAAGTATTGATATTTCAGTGCTGACTTTCCTGAGCGTTCCTCTCCAGCGTGGAAACTTGAACACAAGGCTGAAAAAACTGGATGAAAAGGAGGATTTTGCTGCCATTATCCTTGCTGCCGCTGGTCTAAGGAGGATGGGTTGGGAAAATCGTATCAGCCAGGTTACTTTTTTAAAAATAATATCTAGTCATCTCTAATATAGTTCTAAGAAAATGGGTGCGCCAGGCCACATTAATGGAAAATTGGCTCCATAAAAGTTTGGAAACTCTCTGGTCTAGTAAGCCGTCATATATAACATAGTATTGTCCGCCCTCTGCTAGATTCTGGAGCCCGACGATTGCATGTATGCTGTTGGACAGGTAGGAACAATTATTGCTTTCTTTATAAATTTTGTGTTAAATCACTGGTTGTGATTCCAGTGCATTTTTTTTTTTTTGTCAGGGCGCACTTGCTGTGGAGGCTCGAGCCAAAGACACAGACATCCTGGAGATGCTGTCTGTCCTAAATGACACCGACACTGTGCTGCGCTGCATTGCCGAGAGAGCATTTCTCAGGCACCTGGTACGCATGAACACAACCACGACCACATGCACGCACTACTGCCAGTTTACAGTGGAACTTCTGTTCTGTGCAGCGAGTTGATTTTCAAATTCTTTTGACTATTAAAACGATTTTCTATGAGCAAGTGACATACCCGTTTGATAAGCCCTTGGGCCTTTAGTTTATATCATGACAGATTGCCAGTGCTATTTGGCACAAGTATTTTTGCAGGTGGTACTTAGTTCAAACAGTGGGAGAACCATTAGTTAGTATCATGGCCTCGACTGGCTTCAAGTAGTCTCCTTGGCACCCTATACGCCAGCAGATGGCGTCAAAGCGCTTCTGTTACAGCTTTGGCAATGAATGAGTTTTTCAACCATTAACATAGATTCCCCAAAACATCAACAATTGCTGGACCAACATTGGTTTAACCAACATTTTAATACTCATGATGGTCAAAGAAGTGAACCCCTATGTAGTAAAATTAAGTGGAAGTATAGCAAAGGCAAGGCAAGACAGTTTTATTTGTATAACACCTTTCAAAATTTCTGTTTTCTTTTGTTTCTCAGTTTTCATGATTATGGTAGTATTGTGAATAGTACTGTAGTAATATAGATTGTGTGTCTGGCAGTGAAACCCTTGGTTGCAATAGGGATGGGACTAGATATGCAGAATTGCTTTAAGCCGCTTCCTTTTTCGACAAGTCATGTAAAACAAAATGTGAAATAAAGTTATAAGTGTGTTGTACTTGCCGGATTAAACTAAATCAAATCAAAATAAATAACAGTTAAGAGAATGCAAAACAATAATAAAATCCATCCATCCATTTTCTGAACCACTTTTTGTCATGTGGCTCATGGCCGTGCTGAAGCCAATCCCAGCTGACTTTGGACATTAGGCAGGGTGAACTGGTCACCAGTCAATTGCAGGGCACACATAGAAAAACAAGCATTCACCCTCAGAATCATATCTACAGACAATGTGGAGTCGTCAGTTGGCCTACCATTCATGTCTTTGGAATGTGGGAGAAAGATCGGAGAACTCGGGGAAACCCACGCAGGCACACAGAGAGAACACGGAAGCTCCACACAGGGAGGCCGGAGCTGGAATCAAACTCTGCACTTCTGAACTGTGGGGCGGGCGGGCGTGCTAACCAGTTTATACCGTGCCACCATATAGTTTTATGTTTATTAATATTTATGAATGCAAAGATTAGGTTCAGCAACAGGTGGATTTGTTTTTGATAGGGCCCGACTATGTAGCTGATTAAATCACCCGATTATGGTTCTTCAAATATCAGCCAAATGGCAGATGTTTACGGATTGCTTTTACCTTTATATACTCTAAACATTTACAGCAGTTGTAACATTTGTTTCATTCATTATTACACATAAACCTAAACCATAATATCGTTTCCTTGTATATATCCAACAACATTTCTTAAGGTCATTTTCTGTACATCTGTCATTAAAAACAAAAATTCTAATTTTTACAATCAATTCTTAGGTGAGCCACGCAAGTTGTACAAGGAATTGACCTGAGTGTCACTATTTTACACAAGACAGTGACAGTTTGTTTTAGAAAAAAAAGGAAAAAATTAAATAATGTAATTAGAGTCTAACATAAAACAAGCATAAATGTCTTAAACATGACGCATTAAATTACTTGTAAAACAAGTTAAGAGGATTAATGTAATTATAACTTCATTAACTACATGCACCCATTGAAATACAAAATCCCCTTGACAATGACATCTTTGTACAGTATGCTCATCTAAGTGTCATTTATAGGAGGGAGGCTGCAGTGTTCCGGTGGCTGTGCACACAGAAGTGAAAGACTCACAGGTACTTTTTTCTTTTTCTCTCCGGGTTTTCCTCATTGGGGTCACGTGTGAGATGAATCCGATCCCAGCTGCAATTTTGGGAGAGGCATGGTACACTCTGGACTGTGGCCGCCAACCAATCCCAGAACTATAAAACAGGGCTGCTCAATTATGGAGAAAAAAAATATCAATTACAATTATTTTGCAAATAATTGAAATCACAATTATTCAAACAATCATATTTGTGGGTGGAAAAAAACTCTGAAATATTAAGACAAATGAAAACACTTTAAACACTATAGTTATGTAAATTCCTTTTGGACCAAAGAAAGTTTATGAATTGGATTTTTTTTTTTTAAATAATAAAAGTTGCAAATGTGTAAATTCAAGTATGGTTTCCTTGCATAAAAACAGTGCATTGGAGTTTACTAGCTGTACACCTATGTAAATATTCCCTTAGAACGGTTGAAACATTTCAATAACAATGACTCAAAACAACTCAAGATTAGTTGTTTTTTTTTTTTTTAATACAATTATGCCAATTTTGTAATTGTGGAGTGTAATAATTGGATTCTGATGAAATTTTGAGGGTACCGGCCTACACTACAACCGTTAATAATGTGACTGTATGTTATTTTGCAACTTGCTGTTTTTAGCATTGTCTCGAACGGTGGTTCTTAACCTGAGTTCGATCGAACCCTACGGGTTCAGTGAGTCGGTCTCAGGGGTTCGGCTGAGCCTCCACTGCGGCGGTCCGAACACGCTTGATTTATCACGTAAATTTGTGATGACGCATATCTGAACTGGTCTCACAAAGGCAACAGCAGAAGTCACAATGATTTGCAGGTATGTAATTTGTTGTGAGTTCATGCATTCTGTTGGTTTTGTTCTTGATCATGCACGGCTCATCTTGTGCGCCAGTAAAATACATTTATGTCTTGAATTTGAGAAAAATTTTTGGCTATTGAGGGGTTCGGTGAATGCGCATATGAAACTGGTGGGGTTCGGTACCTCCAACAAGGTTAAGAACCACTGGTCTAGAACATTCTAATCAAGAAAACAGTGAACACTTCTGTTAACAAATTTTATAAATACTTTTAGATGGAATTATTTAAAAAAAAAACAAATCTATACCTTTTAATAGCTACAAAAACAAAATTTTAATAACTCGGTGGGAATCATTTTCTGATGGATTCCTTCCAGGTGCATCAAAATACATTTGAATACAATGGAAAAGATTTTATTGTAACATAGAGTGAAATATTTCTTTATTTTATTATTTTAATTGGGATGATTGATCATAGAGAAAAAAAATCTGCATGTAAAAAAAAAAAAAAAAATACTTTTACCAAAGAGACAAGTAATCTGGTACAAAGTGGCCTGAGTGCAAAGTAATAATTTGTTTTATTGTAAAATTTGAGTTCTGCTGTCTAGAATGTAGTAGGAGTACCATACCGTACCGTAAATGAACTTGTCTACGATCTTTAAATTTGTTTTTCATGTTGCATCCCGGTCATGAACATAACAGCTCAGTGGCCTAGTAGTAGAGTGTCCGCCCTGAGACTGGAAGGTTGTGGGTTCAAACCCCGGCCGGGTCATACCAAAGACTATAAAAATGGGACCCATTGCCTCCCTGCTTGGCACTCAGCATTAAGGGTTGGAATTGGGGGGTTAGATCACCAAATGATTCCCGAGCGCGGCACCGCTGCTGCTCACTGCTCCCCTCTCCCCCAGGGGATGGATTAAAATCAAATGGGGATGGGTTAAATGCAGAGGACAAATTTCACCACACCCAGATGTGTGTGTGACGATGATCATTGGGACTTTGACTTTGACTTTGAATTTTCCCAAATGTGATATTTCATATATAGAAATCTGATTACAATAACCACCACCAATTTAAAATGCAATGTTATTCTTTTGGTGTCATGTGCCCATAGCTTTACTTGACTGGTGCCGTGTACAGCTTGGACGGTTCAGACTTTCTGAAGGACACCATGCAGACTAGCATTGCTTCTACACTTCAGGTATCATGTATTACAGAGTCCGTGTCTGACCAATGTTTTAGTTGTAGTAGTAGCTGCAGCAGCAGAAGTTGTATTATAGATGGACAGTTGACCATTTACCGTTTTTTGTTGTTTTTGGACACAAGCCTTTGCTCACTTGCTTATTTTGCACACGTTTCAAGTCACTGTTGCACTGTTTCCGGTTTCCAACTGAAAGTATTTCCTTCCTCATTACATGATGCTTTATGTTAGCTTCACGCGACAACTACCAGAAGGTTTTCCGCACTGGCTTTGTTTATGTTCGACGCTCCCCCCTTTATTCCAATCAGCTGAAAATGGTCCGATTACGTGAGCCGCCGTTTATTCCTGAAATTGGCGGCTAGAAGAAGACATTGAGTAGTCTCGTTCAAACTGGCAAGTAGGAGGCTGATCTTGCCTTTCTTCCAAATTTACAGTGCTGGCCAATAGTGTGCTCCCCCAGTGGCTTGAAGTGGAATTACATTAAAAAACAAGTTATTACAGAACTTGCAATAGTTGAGGGTTTACTGTAATTTCATGGCATAAGAGCACGTTTTGCCACACTATTAAGTAGTACACTAGTCAGACTGATTTGTCTTACATGGCAGCCACTCAAACACAACAATCTTATTAATCAGAGTTGAGAATTTGCCAGCGATCATAGCTACTAGATTGAGCACATTGTAACACGTTGGTGTTTCAGTGTCAGGAAGAAGTGGATGAGCAGGTCCAGCATGTGGGGGTGACAGCGATCAAGATCTGCAGCGGCTCACAGAACAATGCTGAGCATCTGGGAATAGACTTGGCCAACTTGCTCCTAAGCAAAGGCGCCAAGGAGATCCTGACAGTGGCCCGACAGCTCAATGATGCTAGATAATGGCTGCTTCATTTGCGCTATCATCAGAGCAATCCGGTTAGGTTGTTCAGTTTCCGTAGTGTTTTACAATTGTACTGCCTTGAAACACCTCACAAAGAGCAGTCACTAAATGTCTGTCTTAAATTCATCAATATTTTAAGGTTTAGGCTGGCAAAGACAACATTTTGTAGGTTTGAGTTATTTTTAGTTTAGCTTTATTTTGTTGTTGAGCATTTGATACTCATCTCACCCATAAAATACTTCAACTTTTATCTATATATATTTCTAAATACTGAATCGAAGAAACATTTCCCAAAACATCATTATAAATCCCTTTCCAGCCAATGATGGCTAACTCATACAACATCCGTTTCACTACATTGCTAAACTGTTCCACACAGCCTGGTCGCAGGAGCTAATTTTATGTGGTGGGAAAAAAGTTTTGATATGTAATAATTTTGCTTGACTATTCCACTTTTCATCTGCTCAAAGTCTGTTATCTGGGTTGCCTTATTCTCAGTTCTAGATTTTTTTCAAACGAATGTGCTAATGAATAAACAGATCCAGTCAGTTTGAAGATACATATTTTATTTTTATTTTATTTATTTTATTATTATAGTTTACGTTTACCCCTTAAGTTCAATGTTAATCTTGTTTCACCTTTAACTTTTTATTTGTGCAGTTTCACAGTATTCATTTTTACATTAATAAGAAGCTGTTATTTTCCCCAAGTGTCCTTTTGTTTGGTTTACCCATATATGAATGTGACATATATTTAAATCATTGAAATTAAGTTGTGTGACATTTTTTGTGTTAAATGTTTTCTTATGAATCTAAATTCAACTGATTACGCCACTGACAAAACTGAAGGTAGTGCATCACAGGTCTTTATGTATAATAGTTGAAAATATTGATAGCTGGTAAAGTAAGAATGGTCACTGGACACCCTGTAGAACTGAATTTGAAATCAGACTGTTCCAATTCAGAAAAACAACTCATGTTGGTGTGTGGATGTGGCATAGTAGTGTGTACTTTACACATATGCACACACACGCACACACAACAAAAAGGCCATGCTTAAGTTTTATTTAAGAGTAGCAAATGAACCTTTAACAGTAATTGGTATCTTGCATTTAGATATTTGTATTCCCTTACAGTACAGTATATGGAAAAAAACTGATATGGAATTAAATCATGGCTTTACATGATTAAATGACCTTATCCAAAAGATAAAGGTTGTCTAAAGCAGTGGTCCCCAACCACCGGGCCGCGGACCGGTACCGGTACTGGTCCGTGGGTCACTTGGCACCGGGCCGCCAAGCCGCACAGAAAAAATAAAAAAATTATTTATATATATATATATATATATATATATATATATATATATATATATTTTTTTTTATTTTTTTCGTGGACGATCAATTAATTCAGGTCAACAACACGAAACACAAGATTGCACACAACGCTTTACCCTAACTAGCGCAACTGGAGACGGAGAGCAAGATAACATGGGAGCAAGTTCAAGAGATTCAAGATTCAAGAGTTTTTTTTATTCGCCATGTTTGAGCGTGCCAAACAACGAATTTGACTTCGGTAAATCACAGCCTCTGTTCAACATTTAGGTGACTAACAACAACACTCAGTACATGTGAAAAATGGAAGATATTCTCAAGCATCCACTGATCTTAAACTCCCAAGAGGGCAAGGAAAAACGCAAAACTCCAGCTAGGGGAAATGAGAAACCTTAAGAGACCACAGATGGGAGGGTCCCTCTTCTAGGATGACCAGGCTGCAATGGATGCAGAGAAGACACATAGTACAAACAGTGTAGACAAAAAAGGTGTGGAGAGCAGGATGTTATTGCACAGTAATGACTCTGAGACTAAAAGTGGTGTGAGTTCATCAGAGCAACAGCCTGGGGGAAGAAGCTGTCTCTGTGTCTGCTGGTTTTAGTGTACAGAGCTCTATAACGCCGTCCGGAGGGGAGTAGTTCAAACAGACTGCAACCTGGGTGAGAAGGGTCTGTAGAGATGTTACTGGTCCTGGACAGGTACAAGTCTTGGATAGATGGGAGGTTGATTCCAATTATCTTTTCTGCAGTCCTTATTGTCCGTTGCAGTCTGTGCTTGTCTTGTTTGGAGGCCGATCCAAACCAGACAGTGATGGAGGTGCAGAGGACAGACTGGATGATGGCAGTGTAGAAGGTCTTCAGCAGCTCCCGCGGCAGGTTGAACTTCTTGAGCTGTCTCAGGAAGTACAGCCTCTGCTGGGCCTTCTTCCGGACAGAGTCTATGTGACCGGTTCAGGTCCTGAGAGATTGTGGTTCCCAGGAACTTGAAGGTGTCTGTTGAGAGAATAGTATTACTGCGGATAGTGAGGGGTGAAAGTGGTGAAGGGCCTCGCCTGAAGTCCACTGTCATCTCCACGGTCTTGAGCGGGTTCAGCTCCAGGTGGTTTTGGCTGCACCAGTGGACCAGCCGCTCCACCTCCTGTCTGTACGCAGTCTCATCACCGTTCTGGATCAGTCCGATGAGAGTGGTGTCGTCAGCATACTTCAGGAGCTTCACAGGAGAGTCACATGTGGAGAAATCATTGGTGTAGAGGGAGAAGAGTTAACCTGTAACACCGCTCGTTTCTGATAAACGAGCTCAGTGCTCCCAGTAATTCAACGTAATGGTGAGTTTTATTTTTATGTGGTTTATACTTGTTTACATGCCAGTCGTATCATTTTATTTCATTGTACTTATATATTTATTTTAAATGTTTTATTTATTTATAAAAAGGCCGGTCCGCGAAAATATTTCTGACACGTAACCTGTCCGTGGCGCAAAAAAGGTTGGGGACCACTGGTCTAAAGGTCATCCGAAGGTCTATTATTTCAAATTTACATATTCATTGTTGTACAAAATTTCTGGTATGTTCACAGAACAAATAAAATATGTAATACTATATGATTTTTTTCGCACGGCTCCCAGAGTTTTCCCCACAAATGAATGGGGGGGGGGGGGGTTAACTAAGGAACAAAAACTTGAAAAAAGATGGTGAAAGTTCCATAATATAATACAGATGTGAGAGTTGCAATTACAATCCACAATTAAAACAACTGTGCTAAGATACAAATCATGTAGTAGAAGAAACAAAATCTTGGTCAAACACATCTGTGCTGTAACTGAAAACAAATGTCTGCGTAATGGCAGATAATGACAGCAAGCACGTGTGCGTCTACTGTACATTTAAAAAGTAAGTGCACATGTTAGAGATTTGCTCACTCCAACTTATTTTGCAAGAACCACACGGGAGACAAGTAAGTCCTTTTGGACACCTGCAGGTGGAGAGTCCATTCGTCGCTGTGCGTGCAGCGATGATCGAATGGAGGTCTGACTCAGGCCTCGTGCAGGAGCATTTTTATTGAGAGAAACAGAGTGGGGGTTGAGAGTGGGGGTCAGAGTAGACAAATGGCCGAAGCCCCTGGCTGATCAAAGCACAGCAGGGGGTCCTTCACGATGTTGTGTGAACAAAACAACTTTGATTGCTTCCTCTGCAGCTAGTCAATCAGTTCAAAAGATCTTAGCACTTTGTTCTACTACTTTTGTTAAGACAGGACAAGCGAGTTTAATTATTACAGGTTACATTCCAACATAATCATAGGATCAAACTAACCTGAAAACCCTAACATCTCCCTCCTGATTTATCATATGATTATGCCACCCCAAACAACAAAGACAAGCAAGAAAAAAAACATATATTCCGTATAATGAAGAAAGTAGAATGGTAAAAATAAAAACAACAAACAATGATAGCAACACTTTCCAGTGAAGATGAGGCATTACCTCAAACTTATTGTGTAAGCGAAAAACCTGCTGACCAGATGTTATTAGCAGGAAAATTCTTACACGGCCCCGTTGCCACAGACGACCAGAATGCTATCAATAAAAAATAAAAAGAAAAACACAGAAACAGTACATCATTGTATCCATCACTTGTGAAGCATTTTCGATGGTCAAATCAACAAGTTTCCGTAATACATGCTCAACAGAACAGCATCTACGCAATCCACATCTCATCTCACATCTGTCACGTCTAAGAAGTTGTATATGTGCTCGCGTTTTCGTCAGCTGCTGATGTTCTAGTCTGTAGGTGAGGTCTGTCACACACACTGGCGCACACACTCGTGTCCAGTTGGCAGGCAGCATCGGACAACTCTCGTGACCACAAAACCATGATCCGTACTGAACAGGCACGTGCACTCATAGGATGCAGGTGAGGCAGTGCCTCTGAACTTCTGGATGAAGTAGGTCCCGTCCGATGGTGCAGCCATGTTGGTAGTAGAGCCCTTACACCTTCAAAACGGCTCTCTCATCCTGGCACACAGCGGTGATGTCCAAAGCTCCCATCCAGTTTCCTCCTGGAGAGCAGTCGTCGTTAATGCATTTGTGGGTCCTGCAACCTTGGATGCAACATGCGTAGTCAGCAAGACTTGGAATGGTCCCTTCCGTCGTGGCTGGCCCAGTTCCTTCTTTTGATGACCTTGGTGTAGACCCAGTCTCCTGGATTGATGGGGTTGTCGACCTGTGAGGAGGAAAGATCAAGCGGCAGTAAATTTGTCTTTGACACAGTTTGAGCGTCCTGATCATATAATCTGCCAAGGACTGCTCTTCATCTGTTGTTTGCAACTCTCATAGTCAATTGTAGTGCCCATTTAACTGGCAAATAGGAGTGTTTGCGGGAAGAGTTTGAACACTTCCTAATGATTCCCTTTAACCAAAGACTATTTATGACAGGGGCGTTCCCATTTATTGCCTCCTGGTGTAAAAGAGATTGTCTTATCCATGCCTTCTTTCTCCTCACACGCTCGCACCCACACAGGGTGTGAACACACACACACACACACACACACACACACACACACACACACACATCTGCACGCACACATACACAAAACGGCATACAAAGTTCAGACGAACGACAACAAGACTGTCACAATTTTACAGAGATTACTCACAAACAGAACACACAGACAAAGAGATTCTAATCCATCTCTCATGTAGCTTCTTTTGATAGAATCTCCTATCGGTAACTGTATAGCAGACGTTTTAGCATATAATCCCATACTCTGCTCTCTCGCTTCTACTTTTTCATGTCGGTGCAGTCGTAGGTGGCCCCTATTGCAGTCATTGTCTTGTTAACTGTCGCCGTGTGGCTCCTATGCATGATTGTGTGAATGTCAAAAATTGAACGTACCTAACTTTCTGACCATCCAACTTCCACTGTGGAACAAAAAACCTTACTATTGTATTGAGTAGGTACATTGAGCAACCTAGCTTCCTCCTGACTGCCAAATGTCCTGTTCTAAAATTTATATAACTCGACCTCTATGTCTTAAGCTTGATGAGCCAAAATATAAGATCTTGTTTCCTACCGTTTTAGCCTATTTGTTTTATCCAAATCCGTTCAATCTCTGATTATAATCTGTAGCCCTATGTATTTTTCAAATTTTTATTTATTTATTTATCAAATCTCCTCAGTTCTGTCAAACTCAGTGCACAATGAACCTCCCTTCCACTTTGAACCAAGCTTCACCAAATTTGGGAACGCCGTAGCAAGGAGTGCGATTTGGTTGTCGGACACTCCAAGTCCATATCTTTTTGCCGCACTTCACCCTATCAAGTTGGTGTTCTTTTGTTGTTGCTTCAGAGCGACCCCATCCATCACTCTTGAATGAGTCCATTGTTCAAATGAGTCAATTTTCATCATTGTGAGTTCCTCCGCTTTTCACTGTCTTTTCTCGTCCCCAAGGATGTTGTCTGTCCTCCGGAGTATACTTGTCCTCCTCCAAGCACAACAGCAGTCTTTTCTTGTCCTTCGCCAAAGGTCAAAGGTGCTTCAGAGCCAGGCACCATTTTGTAGTTGTTCACGGCTGCAGGCGAAGACTCGGATTGGGTTTCAGGGGCCCTGACACTGAGAATGACAGGCTGGGACGTCAAACTTGTAAGACTATCTCCAAATGTAGCTGCTTCCATCAATTTGCTGGTAACATTTATTTACCAAACTTCAAATTCTTCTAATAACAGCGGTCTCGTTTTTATATCGTAAATCCTGCAACTCATCCTATTTTTGAGCTACATTTTATCTATAGTTTCAATTTAATCGGACAGTATGTTGTCTTCAGTATCATTATTGAAAATCAACTCATCGAGGTCTGCTTTCCACATCAAGCCCTGATCTGTATGTCTTGACCTCTCACATGTTATTGTCATTCTTGCTCAAAAATGTGACTTAGAGTATGGTGCTGTGAATTCTCAATCTCCCCAATGAAATTGGATCCCACCTCGTAGTTCTTATCGTTCTCATGTTCCTGTTAGCCTGCAATTGTCCAAATCAAAAATGTTTTCTTTTAACTGTCTTTCTTTTAAACCTCTAAATCTCTCGTGTTGCTAACCTATCTACACCAGAACAAAAAATTTACCACAATATAACACCAAATGTATTCGAAAATTCATTGTCATAAAGTGTTGTATTATTACTATCTTCCACTATCTGTCCTACTCACTCCCCCCTTTTGAGGCTTGGGAACGCCCATGCCTCACACCTTGACAAACTTTTTGGGAGAATGCGTTCTTTACTACATACGATTCCATCATCATTTAATTTGACTTTCTTTCCAAAACGCTTCTCAATTTCTCAGTTCACACATCTTCTACATGTGTTACTGGTTCTCCAGTTGTTGTTTTTTTCTAGTTAATTATCAATCCAAAAGCTACGTGTTTCTTTCTAACATTCAACCTGCTCAAAATCACTCTTTCATCAAAGTCGCTCTACTAATTTTCTATAGTAGTCGCCAACGACTTCAACCATTCAACCTGTAATTTCTTTTCATTCAGGCTATCATTCATCAATGTTCATTTGCATCTCACACGCAGTCTCCAAAAAGGAGTCTTTCTATCACATTGGTCCCAATTCATCCAAGCTCACCACACAACATTCATATATCATTTTCAACTCAGGTTTCCTGGTAGAACAATCCACCACTTCAAAAAAACTTAACTAAAACAAACAATTGGCAAATTAATCTGAATTTTTTCTTTGTTTTTAAATTTGAAGAACTCAATCTCTCAGATTTAGCTTGCATTTAAAATTTTGTATAATCTTATAACACAACCAATCAATTATTCCTATTAAATGTAGCATTGCAAAATCTTAAATTCACAATTTAGCTTCTTCCAATTCCTGAAAGCATGTTCTGTCGTTTTTTTTTTTTTTTTTTTTTTTTTTTTCTCATGTGGGCTCGACACTTAACATGCACTAGTGTGGATTAGTTTCTGCTCGCAAACAGATTTCTCTCTTTTTCCTCTCATTTTTATCTTTCAAAATCATTTCTGTTCTGCGGTGCAAATTGGATAGACCACAGTCTAGCAAAAAAAAATTTATACTAAAACTTTAACCAATGTTCATCATTTTAACATACGCACACACATGCACAGCTCTCGCATGCAAAAGGTAGGTCTAAGCAACAATGATTCGTCACAGGCTGGCCATTTCCTGTGGTCGATCATGAGCTGGTCCCTCCCATGCACACGAGGACAGCACATTCTAATTTTATTTATTTACCTTCTAGAAGCAAGTTGCATTTGTTTACCACTTGATTTGCATATTTTAACTTCAGTGTAACACAATTTGATCCCTATTCATTTGTAATTGGGCCTACAAACAGCATTGTCATACTTCTTGTGTGGACAGGGGCTCTAACAATCTAAAACGATTTGCGATAACCTGACAATGACATGTTTTGCTGTCATATGGGAGAGGTTTCAGATCTTTTAAATTTCGATACATGATTTGCATAGGACCGGAAACTCCTCTTGCCCCTTGCTTGAGCCGCGGCTTGAGCTGCGGCCTTGCACCTGCTCACAGGGGCCTTATTGTCTCCTAGTCTGACAAACACTTGTGACCGCATCAGTTTTCATCTTTCTAGCTTTTGTCTCTTGAATTCGTTCTCATCTCTTTGTGAAGATTTCAACCACACTCTAGCACTTCTACCACTTCTTCCACATTTCAAATTTCCTTGTACTCCATACATTTTCTTCCACTTCAGCATGTATTGCATACAATTAAGAAATCTACTTGAAATGAACTTCTCGTTTTAAAGAAGAGCAGAGCAAGAAATTTACCGTTCTTATTTCCCATCTTAATTTTAGTAGTTTAAGGTTTTACAATTTTTTTTTTCTTTGAGGATCCTCAATGCAGGTTTAAATTGACCTTCCAACAGATTACTAGCCTGTTTTATTGCCGTGGATCAACGGTAGAATTGCTTTTTAGTCAATTTATCCTACCAGTCACACATTCAATCACACTAACTCCAGCGCTTTTTTAGGCCTCATGGCTCGGACAAACCAAAGCCATATCTCATAGCTCGGACAAACCAAAGCCGTATCTCATGGCTCGGACAAACCAAAGCCGTATCTCATAGCTCGGACTAACCAAAGCCGTATCTCATAGCTCGGACAAACCAAAGCCGTATCTCATAGCTCGGACAAACCAAAGCCGTATCTTTAGCGCTTTAACTTACTTGTCCCCTGGTTCGTTGCACCGCCGGATCCCGTCAATCCACCTCTGTCAGACGAAGGCAGACCTAAGATGCTTGCCCAGCGAAGAATTCTCTTCCCAGGACTTTCTTTTCCAGGTCCTCCTAATGGACGCTGGCTTGTCGACAATGCAGCACGTCCTCCTTCGCCGGTCAGATGGTGGGTATGAGGATCCCGGGTTTCGGCACCAAAATGTTAGAGATTTGCTCACTCCAACTTATTTTGCAAGAACCACACAGGAGACAAGTAAGTCCTTTTGGACACCTGCAGGTGGAGAGTCCATTCGTCGCTGTGCGTGCAGCGATGATCGAATGGAGGTCTGACTCAGGCCTCGTGCAGGAGCATTTTTATTGAGAGAAACAGAGTGGGGGTTGAGAGTGGGGGTCAGAGTAGACAAATGGCCGAAGCCCCTGGCTGATCAAAGCACAGCAGGGGGTCCTTCACGATGATGTGTGAACAAAACAACTTTGATTGCTTCCTCTGCAGCTAGTCAATCAGTTCAAAAGATCTTAGCACTTTGTTCTACTACTTTTGTTAAGACAGGACAAGCGAGTTTAATTATTACAGGTTACATTCCAACATAATCATAGGATCAAACTAACCTGAAAACCCTAACAGCACATCCATCCATTTTCTATACTGCTTGTCCCCACGGGGGTCACAGGGGTGCTGGAGCCTGTCCCAGCAATCATCGGGCAGTAGGCGGAGGACACCCTGAACCGGTTGCCAGCCTATCGCAGGACACACAACGAACAACCATCTGCACTCGCACTCACGCCCACTAAGCATGTTTTAGGGATCTGGGAGGAAACTGGAGTGCCCGGAGAAAACCCATGCGGGCACGGGGAGAACATGCTAACTCCACACAGGGAGGGCTGGAGGTAGAATCGAAGCGGCACACTCCTAACTGTGAGGCAGATATGCAAACCAGTACGCCACCGAGCCGCCATAAAGTGCACATATAATTAAATATTAAACTACAAATGACCTGAGCAAAACTTCTTTCCCTATATACAGAGCTCAGCAATGGCAATCACACTATGTAATGTTTATTCCCAAAACAAAACAACTGTCACCATTAGAAATTCATCTTGAAATTTGTTTGGAGTGAATTTGTTTGTGCTGACGGCTCACGCCCAAAGGGATTTTAGTTTCGAATCAAATGCACTGTTGAACTAACTTGCTGCTTTATCATCACCCATACTGTTAAGTACAGTATATATGTAGTGAAACTTTCAAAGTGGAATAGTTCATTGAGTCTCGTTGGCTTTTATAGTGTACTGTTTTGAATTTCAAAATAGGAAACAGAGTGAATTAATTGTACAGGAAATGTTTTAACACGCCAACATTCAAAGGTGCCATTCAATATTAAGATGAATAAATTTTCTTGAAACACTATAAATAAGTTATTTTTTACCCAAACATTGTGTAAAATTTGTTGATTTAAAATGAATTAAGAAAACGGTGCAAATCTATAAATGCAGTATAAGCAAACAGTGCACTAGATAATACAAATATTTTTTGATAATTTTGTTATCGTGGAGTGTAATAATCATACGTCAATGAACAATCATTGAATTTTGAACAGTTCCATAGCCCTATTGTGAGGTGTGTTCCACTTAGGAAGTGACACTGTAAAAAAAAAAAAAAAACAATAAATAAAAATTGAAGCACTTCAGTAAAACTGGTCATTACTACATATTCTACAGTGAGGCGAAAAAGTATTTTGTCAGCCAATAATTGTGCAAGTTCTCCAACTTGAAAGATGAGAGATGCCTGTAACTTATTGAAAGTGATTGTAATTAAAATACACAAGAATCTGTGTTTACTGTTTTAGACCAGTGCTATAAATATTGCAACAATAAGAACAAAGTCATGTTTAAAGATGCCCTGCTATTTTGGCAGCAGCTGAATGGTTATCACAGTGAAGGTATGACTATACGCTTTATGTTGGTGAAAAATGCACAAACCAGGTTCTCGGGTTGTACTCTTTGCTGGGATTTATGTCAGTCCGCAAACGCACCACAGTCGTCAGGGCATCACTGTTATCAAAAACACACCACAGCCGATACAGCACAATTAGACGCACAATCATAAAATCTCAAGGTTCTCTGATTAGCCACGCACGCACAATTAGCAAGTGGCTGACAAGGCCTTGTGCTAACTGACCAGCGCTCTGGCGATCCTATTTACAAAGTGCTCCATAATAAATATTGTACAATTTCCCACGGCACAGCTGAACATCTATCACGGCTCACTGGTTGGGAAACACTGAGATAGCCAAATCTGAACTCTCAACTTTCAGAATTAAGGAGACATACTCTACATTACACTTACGTTTTTGCAAAATTTGTTAAATATATTGTTTCTTTTCATTCAATTGGGACTAAATTGGCCATTTTCTCTGGGTGCACTCACTTTTGTTGCCAGCAGTTTAGACATAATGATACAGTAGCTGTGTGTTGAGTTGTTTTGAGAGGACAATTTAAACAGTTTGTCACGGATTGGAGTGGAGCTGGGTGACCAAATACGGCTTGGACCAGGATTTATTGAGGGAATAGGTAGTTGGAAGGGAGGATGAGGGGAACAAACCAACAGAACCGGCAAACTAACTAAACTAACTTAACGGAGGCAGAGTGACAGGGGTAACCGACAGACCAAATTGCAGAGAAACAGAAAGATGAGACAAAACGACGAGAAACAAGACGACAGACGAGACTACAGACGAAAGACGAGAATAATCCGCCGGGAGCGAGGGGCAGACAGGACTTAAATAAAAGACAGGTAACGAGAGGCAGGTGACGGTGATTACCGTATTTGCCGGTGTATTAGTCGACCTTTTTCGATCCAAAATCGACCGAAAAAAATCGACCTCGACTTATACACCGAGTCATAAAATGTAACTTCGTATTCATCGCTTCAAATGTGATGGTAACCAAGGCCGTTTCTCATGCATCTCATTGTGCGTGGGTGTGCGTCCGTCAGGCTCATCAAACAGCGAGAAACTGAATCATTATAAAGCGTTCGTCGCATTAACACGCATCCTCAGCAACAATTTCAAATATTCTCACCTCAATAACGGACATCGAAAGCCAGGCAGCGACGATGACTGCTAGGGGGAAGTACTGGGTATTGAGCGAATGTGCGAGTCATCGCGCGTCAAGCAACGACAATAACTACCGGTAAGTAAACATTCAATCGCCATGTCTAAATGAATGTCGTTGGCACTTAGAAAATATTCGCCAAACTTGGCCAGACTTCCAGGGGAAGAGGCCGAATTTTCACTTGTTCTGGCCGACTGGAGAAACCAGCCGAGGCGGACACTTTACGGCGGTTGAGACGTTGGCACTTAAAAAATATTCGCCAAACTTGGCCGGACTTCCAGGGGAAGAGGCCGAATTTTCACTTGTGGTGGCCGACACGGGGAACCAGCCGAGGCGGACACTTTACGGCGGTTGAGTCGTTGGCACTTAGAAAATATTCGCCAAACTTGGCCAGACTTCCAGGGGAAGAGGCCGAATTTTCACTTGTTCTGGCCGACATGGGGAACCAGCCGGGGCGGACTCTTTATGGCGCAAGAGCCGTTGGCACTTAGAAAATATTCGCCAAACGCTCTCAGGATAGAGAAGACCAAGAAGATGCCCTTTATGACGACAAACTAAACGAAAACGAATGGAACGAGCTTTTCGGAAGTAGCGACAATGAAGACGAATTTTGAACTCTATGTACTGGCAATCACTTTATAATTATAATTTGTAGTTTCTTAACTAAAAATAAACCAGTTTCTAAGAGTGTTCATTGTTGTTAGTCTCTCTCGGCGCGTAATATCACAGGGTCATGAAGTAAATAATATTTAAAATGGCGTATAGATCGCTCGCTACAAACTCGCGAATTTGAACACATTTCGTCAATAAATTTCGCATATTTCTGATTAAATTTTGAAGTTTAATATAATGCAACAATTGTGCTCGACTTATACAAAGGATATATCATAAAATCGTAAATTTCCGTCGAATTTTAGGGGGTCGACTTATACACCAAGTCGACTTATACACCGGCAAATACGGTACATAGATTGTGAACAGACAGGAGGCGTGAGTACACAGCGAGGAAAACTGAAACTATGGCAACATATACAAATAATAAAACAACCGGGGACGAGTCGTGACACTGTTATACAGGTTGTGTAATGACAACTTGTACATCGTGGCACAGTGACTGTCAGGTTCAAAGTGCTAACTGAATATCTGAATAAGAGAAAAGGATCAACAGACAAAAAACAAGTGAGGCAGAATATTGAGTTTTCTCGTGAGGAGTGAGCTACAGATTGCTTTCTACAATCTGACTACACTAAAAATCTGTTTACATTCCTCGCTCTTTTTATTTGGAACGCCCTACCCACAGTGTGAGACGATTAGCCCCTGAGGGTGAGGGGGGAAAAAAAGATTGCGGGCTTCGTCTCGTAAGAAAAGAAACAAAAAGTAATGCACAAAGTGTTGCGTGCAGATATGGCTATATCAGCAAAACAGTTTAAGCAATATTCCGAGAGATAAAAAGAGAAAGTGATGTTCTTTAAGGAAGATCAGAAGGTTCATGACGCATCGTTTGATGTGATCTGTTCTGGTGGATGTCATTTTTCTGCTGAGATGTCAGCAGTATCTTGTTTGACACAACCGTCATCTCACCCCTGACTCAGCCGTGATCCTTCTGTTCTGTTACACAAGATAAGAATAAGCGAGGCAAAGCAGCAAGCATACTGAGCAGTAACATTATGAATAAGTACTCAGAGAACGCATGATAACATATATATACAATTTTTCTAACAGTGACAGTTCTTCAGTGTTGTCTGAGCAAAAATAAAAATAATCAAATATACACAAAAATGTGAGGGGTGTGTTCTCTTTAGTGAGAGTCTCAAATCCATGAACGATGAATATATCCAGCAAGACGCATGATTACATGCTTACATCATAGACACGTTATAATGGGCACTGGAAACCCACAACAACAATAAAATAAAGCGGATGGATCCTTATTAGTTAATTACATCCATCCATCCATCTTCTTCCGCTTATCCGGGGTCGGGTTGCGGGGGCAGCAGCTTCAGGAGGGACTCCCAGACTTCCCTCTCCCCAGCCACTTGATCCAGCTCATCCCGGGGGATCTCAAGGCGTTCCCAGGCCAGCTGAGAGACAGTCTCTCCAGCGCGTCCTGGGTCGTCCCCGGGGTCTCCTACCGGTGGGACATGCTCGGAACACCTACCCAGGGAGGCGTCCAGGAGGCATCCTGATGAGATGCCCGAGCCACCTCATCTGGCTCCTGTCAACGTGGAGGAGTAGCGACTCTACTCCGAGTCTCTCCTGGATGACCGAGCTTCTCACCCTATCTCTAAGGGAGAGCCCGGACATCCTGCGGAGAAAACTCATTTCGGCCACTTGTATCCGGGATCTTGTTCTTTCGGTTATGACCCATAGCTCGTGACCATAGGTGAGGGTAGGAGCGTAAATCGATCCTGTCGATCTCGCGCTCCATCCTCCCATCACTCGTGAACAAGACCCCAAGATACTTAAACTCCTCCACTTGGGGCAGGATCTCATCCCCGATCTGGAGAGGGCATTCCACCCTTTTCCGATCGAGGACCATGTACTCGGATTTGGAGGTGCTGACCCTCATACCGACCGCTTCACACTCTGCTGCGAACCGCTCCAGTGAGAGCTGGAGATCACGGCCTGAAGAACCCAACAGCACCACGTCGTCTGCAAAAAGCAGAGACGCGATGCTGAGGTCCCCAAACCGGACCTCCTCAATGCCTCGGCTGCACCTAGAAATTCTGTCCATAAAAATTATGAACAACCCTAACCCTAACCCTCCACAGAACCTCCCGAGGGACACGGTCGAACGCCTTCTCCAAGTCCACAAAAAACATGTGGACTGGTTGGGCGAACTCCCATGCACCCTCGAGGATTCTGCCGAGGGTGTATAGCTGGTCCACTGTTCCACGGCCAGGACGAAAGCCACACTGCTCCTCCTGAATCCGAGGTTCGACCTCCCGACAGACCCTCCTCTCCAGCAACATCCAGAGCCCTTAAGAACTCCGGGCAGATCCCATCCACCCCCAGGGCCTTGCCACCGAGTTTAACTACCTCAGTAACTTCGACCCCAGAGATTGGAGAGTCCGCCTCAGAGTCCCCAGGCCCTGCTTCCACAATGGAAGGCGTGTAGGTGGAATTGAGGAGGTCTTCGAAGTATTCTCCCCACCGACTCACGACGTCCCGAGTCGAGGTCAGCAGCACGCCATCCCCACTGTAAGCAGTGTTGACGTTGCACTGTTTCCCCCTCCTGAGACGCCGGATGGTGGACCAGAATTTTCTCGAAGCCGTCCGGAAGTCATTCTCCATGGCCTCGCCAAACTCCTCCCACGCCCGGGTTTTTGCCTCAGCAATCGCAGAAGCCACGTTCCGCTTGGCCATCCGGTACCTGTCAGCTGCCTCCGGAGTCCCGCAAGCCAAAACGGCCCGATAGGACTCCTTCTTCAGCTTGACGGCATCCCTTACCGCCGGTGTCCACCGGCGGGTTCGGGGGATTGCCGCCACGACAGGCACCAACAACCTTACGGCCACAGCTGCGGTCGGCCGCCTTAGCAATGGAGGCGCGGAACATGGTCCACTCTGACTCAATGACCCCCGCCTCCCCCAGGACATTGGAAAAGCTCTGCCGGAGGTGGGAGTTGAAGCTCTTCCTGACAGGAGATTCTGCCAGACGTTCCCAGCAGACCCTCACAGAGCGTTTGGGTCTGCCAGGTCGGACCAGCATCTTCCCCCACCATCGGAGTCAACCCACCACCAGGTGGTGATCAGTTGACAGCTCTGCCCCTCTCTTCGCCCAAGTGTCCAAAACATACGGCCGCAAATCCGATGACACGACTACAAAGTCGATCATCAAACTGGGGCTTTGGGTATCTTGGTGCCAAGTGCACACATGAACCCCGTTATGTTTGAACATGGTGTTCATGGGGGGGGGGGCGGGGGGGGGGGCGTTCCTTCCAATCACGCCCATCCAGGTCTCACTGTTATTGCCCACGTGAGCATTGAAGTCACCCAGTAGAACGATGGAGTCCCCAGAAGGAGCGCTGTCCAGCACTTCCTCCAGAGACTCCAAGAAGGGTGGGTACTCTGAGCTGCCGTTTGGTGCATAGACATAAACAACAGTCAGGACACGTTCCCCCACCCGAAGGCGGAGAGAGGCTACACTCTCGTTCACCGGGGTGAACCCCAATGTGCAGGCGCCCAGCCAGGGGGCAATAAGTATACCCACACCTGCTCGACGCCTCTCACCGTGAGCAACTCCAGAGTGGAAGAGAGTCCAGCCCCTCTCGAGAGGGCTTGTACCGGAACCCAAACTGTGCGTGGAGGCAAGTCCGACTATGTCTAGTCAGAACTTTTCTGCCACGCACACCAGCTCGGGCTCCTTCCCAGCCAGAGAGGTGACATTCCATGTCCCAAGAGCCAGCTTCTGCAGCCGGGGATCAGACCGCCCCTGTCAAGGGACCAGCCGGTCCCTTGTCTTTGGCCGCCACCCAGCTTACGCTGCACCCGACCCCTTTGGCCTCTCCCACAGGTAGTGAGCCCATGGGAAGGGAGACCCACGTTTCCTTTTCGGACTGTGCCCCATGGGCGAAGGCCCGGCCACCAGACGCTCGCCTTCGAGCCCCGCCTCCAGGCCTGGCTCCAGAGGGGGGCCCCGGTGACCCGCGTCTGGGCAAGGGAAAATGAAATCCATTTATGTTATTCGTCATAAGGGGCTTGTGTGAGCTTTGTCTGGCCCCTCACCTAGGACCCGTTTGCCATGGGTGACCCTACCAGGGGCATGAGGCCCCCGACAACATGGCTCCTAGGATCATGAGGCACGCAAACCCCTCCACCACGATGAGGTGACGACTCATGGAGGGGCTTATTAGTTAATTATTGTTTCAAATGTTTTGCTTACTTCTTAGAAAAGCAGAAGCCTTTATGCCACAAACATTGCAAAAAGTGTTGATGTAAATTGGAAAATATAAGACTAATGTAAAAAAAAAAAAACGGCGAATGGCTTATGTTTAACTGTGGAGATTGCACTGTTATTTCCTGAGATTTATGATGAACATACAGAAATGAAGTTTGATTCAACTGTACTTTAGTGACATTTCCCCCCCAAACTGCCTAAATGAAAAAATTAAGTTTCCCTTGAGCCATTGGTGAAACAAACACTCATGTAGACAGTACCAGTATTTGAAGCTTCTGTTGTGTTCTGCTGGATGGATGCACTTGGTGGGCTTGATATGTTATTCGTGAGAGAGAGATATACAATGCACTAGGCTTTGATGTCTATTCATGTGCAAATGAGTTAGGGGTCATAAAATTTTATGACCTTTTTATGACTTGTTATGGTATCATAAATCACGCTCTTTTGAATTGTGGCGGGGTTGGGGGCATCAAGATGGCGCCAGTCGTGACGGCGCCATCTTTGACTGTCGCCATTTTGGTTTGCTGGCGCCATTTTTAAGATGTGGATATGTATGGGCATGTATTTTTATGAATCAAGACAGGTGCAGCACCTGAGCTATCTTTGCTAAAAGCCCTCTGAGCTAGCTTTGCTTCCGGCCAGTACATGTGAGATTGAAGGGAGCCTTTTTGTTGAGAAGGCGAAGGGAGGGGGTGTTTGTGTCAGAGTGGAGGGTCACGAGAGGGAGGGGGGTGTTTGTGACAGAGGCGGCATTACAGGTGCCAAAAGTTATCTGAAAGAGAAAAAATCAAGGTGTTGTCGCATATAATTTGAGAAACAATAGCTCAGCCAAAGTTATCTGAAAGCGAGAGACGCATGTAATTTGGCAAACATTACTTTAGAGGATCAAGGTTTTTTTTTTTTTTTTGAGAAAATCATTGAAGTGTCGTTAGCATGCTGCCACAGGTATCTGAAAGATAAAAAAAAAGCAAGGTGTTGATGCATAATTTGACAAACAATAGTGGTGTCGGCATTACTGGGGCCAAGTGGAACCGTTTAACTTTGGAGGGAGACAGACAAAGGCCTCTGTTTTTTATGAAGGCTGTCTAAGTTTAAAACATATCCTGATTTTTAAAAAAAACAAAAAAACAAAAAACAAAAAAAAACACGTGATACACAGAGGTGTGGTTTGGGAGACGGGCCGGACCTGTTGTTCATATATTTACGTGAGAGTATCGTGCTGATAGTTCATAGAAAAGAGCTAAAGCTGTGGTGTTAAACTGCAAACCTGAAGCTCAAATCATGATAGCAGAGACACCGGTCAGTATCCATCTTTGCCGTAAAGGCCCTGACGGTTTGCTAGACGCGCCTAGGAAGAAACAAATGTATCTAAGACGTATGCAACAAAGGCCTACAGAAAAACTTGAGCGGAGCTGGCATCTAACACCAGAGACTCTATGGGGATTTAAATTTTTTTACGGGACTGGTGAGTTGTCTTTCTTTATGAGAAACTAAGAGAGCTCTGGATCAAACAACAGCAACTATGAGCAAGCCCATGCGTTTGGTACTCTGAACTCGAATGATTGGGGTGTCAACTCCTGCCAGAGGTTTTGACTGAATTTCTCAATGAATACAGGTTAGAAGGTGAGCTGAATGCAACTTGGATTTCAAAAATCACAGCCGGCGGGAGATGTTTTTTCCGGCTGAAAGTCTCTCCTCAAACTGTTGATGGTGCAGAAGAAGGAGAGCTAATCGATCTAATGTTTCTAAAACTTGAAGTGTTTGAAACTTGTGAATGTGGACTTTTCCAGACAATTTTGAATATACCATTAACAATGTGGTATGAAAAGATGCAAGCATATGGGGAGAGTATTACGGGGCTTTTTCTATCAAGCCGTGTCTGGACAAACGTCGTCGGAGTGAAACGTAAACTGGCTTTAGATTAACCCTTACTAAAAAATTAAGTTTAAACTACCCCCCTTCTCATCACACTAGACTGTTCCTCCTCCTCCTACCCCCTCTTTTTCTCACCTGCAGTCACAGAAAGGTGGAGTTATAGTCATTAGCATAACTATCTAAATTGTATAAGAGCGGGCTTGCAGACGTCTCTTTCACACACGCACGCACAAGACAAAGAAGATGGCCCAAAAAATGCTTGCCAGAAGACTTTTACCACGTTTTGCACCTATGGGCATCACGTTCTGGTCAAGCCCTGACAACTCTGATGCAGAGTCAGATGCTGCTGACGATGGGAACACAGCTTTCGTAGCGTCGCCACGACGACCCTGAGACATGGGCGGAAAGGTTTGAGATTCTTCCACTACCTACACCCGACCCAAGCAAATGCATGTCACCGATCTGCCTCGACGATCTGCAACCCGATTCTCTCTATGGAGCTTTGCCATCAACCTTTGACGTGTTTGAAACCCCTGAAACCTCGGGGCAGCGACAGCAGGAGGAGCAGCATGAACCGTGGTCCTCGTCACGAGCCATCGAATTATTTGATGACGCCTGCGCACGCTATCCTGAAAATGGCATGGATTTGCCATGCTTGTCTGCTGCCGACATTAGAGTCTTACTCAGAGAGACAGAAGCAGAGGTACCCTGTGATTTTGAGGAGGCTGACGACACGATCGTTGACACTCCGATGGTCCTTGAGTTTGGGGCCGTTCCTCCGATGACCTCGACGCCTGTGAGAATCAACACACAGCAGGACACGGAGGCTGACGACACGATCGTTGACACTCCGATGGTCCTTGAGTTTGTGGCCGTTCCTCCGATGACCTCGACGCCTGTGAGAATCAACACACAGCAGGACACGGAGGCTGACGACACGATCGTCGACACTCCGATGGTCCTTGAGTTTGGGGCCGTTCCTCCGATGACCTCAAAGCCTGTGAGAATCAACACACAGCAGGACACAGAGTATAATATGACGATAGAGCCTCTTAAATGGTTGGTGATTGAAGACTACACACGCCTGAAGCTGATGGTGGTTCATCTTTTGTATGATGCCTTAATGAAGCATGCTAAATCTAAGTGTGACGGATGTGCTCTTGATGATCTTAGCCAAATGCACCATACGTGCCTGTATGTTGAGGATCGAAACTTTTATTTATACGCGAATTACGAAGCAGTGACGGCTGAGCTGTGCAATGCTGACTTCCT
Source organism: Syngnathus scovelli (assembly GCF_024217435.2). Lineage (NCBI taxonomy): Eukaryota > Metazoa > Chordata > Actinopteri > Syngnathiformes > Syngnathidae > Syngnathus > Syngnathus scovelli. The sequence goes on from NC_090853.1 coordinate 13,749,680, forward strand.
CCACACGTTGTCGACAATGTTTTTCTATTTTAAAACCTCTGCATCGCTTATAAACATTCGCAATTCTGTTTCTGCCATTCTACATGACCTAGCTCATGAAGGCAAGATCTTCACACGGCTCCGTGCGATAAAACAAGAAGCGGGTGACACTGTTCTGAGTAGCAACGAAGTCGCTCTATTATTTAGAACGTTTGGAAAAACTCAATGGGAGGTTTTGTGAAAAAAATGTGGAGCCAATTGATGACTTTCCTAACAGTACTTTTAGATTTAACAGGGGGGCAGCTAAAGAAGTTTAAAACTCTAATAGGGTCCAAAGTAACACCATCTATGTTATCTTCATTCATGCGTTATGTTAAACCTTAGGATTGATAGAAAAACATTTTTTTTACCATGTTTTACACTTGTTTCTGTTTATTAGTAATGTTTTTTTAAGAAGTAGTTTGATTTTTTCTGTAATAAACTATTGTGACCGTTTCTCTGTGTTTATTCAATGGCGAGAGATGTCTTCAGAGACTCTATTATTGTGCTAAGAATACTGCTAGTTTTGGGGGAGAGACACGCCTACACAGAGGAAAAAAAAAGCCAAATCGAAAGCGAAAGTCCGCCCAAAGCAGCAGTGCGTTCGGACCTCTCATCTCGCGCGTTTACTAACCTCGACTTAATCCCCCGCTAAAAATTTGAAATAATGCCCACTAAAAAGGGGCTCGTGATGGACGCGCTGGAAGACCTGTCCAAGGAAAACTTCAAAAGGTTTGTTAAGGCTCTGGTGAACCGCCGCGGTAACATAAAAGTGGCAAAAAACAAGGTGCAAGAGAAGAACTTTATTTATTTATTTATTTTTTTATTTTTATTTTTTTCCCAATGATCATCGTCACACACACATCTGGGTGTGGTGAAATTTGTCCTCTGCATTTAACCCATCCCCATGTGATTTTGATCCATCCCCTGGGGGAGAGGGGAGCAGTGAGCAGCAGCGGTGCCGCGCTCGGGAATCATTTGGTGATCTAACCCCCCAATTCCAACCCTTAATGCTGAGTGCCAAGCAGGGAGGCAATGGGTCCCATTTTTATAGTCTTTGGTATGACCCGGCCGGGGTTTGAATCCACAACCTTCCAGTCTCAAGGCGGACACTCTACTACTAGGCCACTGAGCCGGTTATGGACGTAACCGAGGTGCCGGTGTCCACTTTCACCAAGGACAAAGCTCCAGCCGTGGTCTCCGAATTGCTCACCACCATTAAGTGCGCCGACGAGGCCGAAGAGCTCGGTAAATTCATGCGTTATCCCAAACCTTAGGATTTATAGAAAAACATTTTTTTACCATGTTTTACACTTGTTTCTGTTTATTAGTAATGTTTTTTTAAGAAGTAGTTTGATTTTTTCTGTAATAAACTATTGTGACCGTAAGTTACTGTTTCTCTGTGTTTATTCAATTCAAAATCGCGAGATATCATACCTGTTTGTTTTATTAACAGCGTCACAATCTGATATCCATCAGAACTTACCTAACAATGGGTGGCGACAGGTGTCTTCAGAGACTCTATTATTGTGCTAAGAATCCTGCTAGTTTTGGAGGTGAGAGACGCCTGCACAAAGCAGCGATTATTAGCTGTAAAAACACTAACATTAAAAAAGTGAAAGCTTTTTTATCCGATCAGGACGCGTACACTTTACACAAACCAGCCAGAATAATTTTTCCTAGAAATAAAGTTTTTGTTCGAGGTCCTATGAGACAATTCCAAGCAGATTTGTGCGATATGCAATCACTAGCACGCTACAACGATGGATATAAATATTTACTAACCGTAATCGATATCTTCTCGAAACGTGCATATGTACGTGTTTTAAAAGCTAAAACAGCTACACAGGTCACCAAAGCATTTGAAGATATCCTGACAGTTAGCGGTTCACCATTACGCCTTCAAACAGATAAAGGGGTGGAGTTTTTTTAACAAACATTTCCAGAAATTAATGAGAAAGCACAATATTACACATTTTTCCACCGCCTCGGGCACTAAAGCGCAAACGATCGAAAGATTCAACAAAACGTTAAAAACGCGCATGTGGAGGTATTTCACAGCTAAGAACACACAACGATACGTGGATGTAATTCAGGATTTTATTGTCAGTTATAACGACAGTTTTCACAGCAGTATAAAAATGACACCGAACGCTGTAAACGAAGGGAATAAGGATACCGTTTTCACTAACCTGTACGCCAAAAATCCTTTCCGACGGGGGTACAAGTTCCGGTTCACACCGGGTGAAACTGTGAGAATTTCCAAAATAAAAGGCAATTTTGAAAAAGGTTATTTACAAAGTTACACGGATGAAATTTTCAGAATAAGACAACGTCTCCACCGTGTTCCTCCCGTCTATAAAATATCGGACTTGGATGGTATGCCTGTAGAAGGTAGCTTTTACGAAGAGGAATTACAAAAAGTAAAAATTAAAAAAAATAAAAATTTTCGCATACAGAAAATTCTTAAATCACGTACTGTGGCAGGTAAACGCGAGTCCCTCGTCCACTGGGTAGGCTGGCCAGCCAAATTCGACAGTTGGGTACCCACAAAGAGTATTAAAAACATCTGACGATCTCTAAAACGGCCATTCTGTGGAAATTACAAGATGGGTGAACACCAGAGAGAATTCTACGTCACATTAGCGTCAAATGCCAGTATACACCTTTTTAGCTCAAACACCCTCACAGAATTTAAAACCGAACTAGCTCAACATATCGATCTAAAAGGTTCGTGGGAGGTCGGTTTATGTGAGATTTCATACATCAACTCAATACCCACCATTCCTGAGAAAAAACGGAACTTCTATCTAAAACAACCTAAAAATCCGCCCCCTAGAGGTGATACGTTTCAAGACGACTCAGAAACTCGACATATGCTTAAAACAAAAGGAGGTGTTTATCAAAATCATGACTCGTTAGCTTTGGACATTCAAACTCTATTAACTAAAGCGAGTAACAAAAAGATTGACGTCCGATTTGATCAACACAAACAGAGGTTCATGTTTTCGGGTGAAGAAGGATTGAGAATTATGTTCAAGAGCCCCCTGGCGTACATTGTCGGAATGACCCCCGAGCATTGGCTGTCACTCAAACCGGAAGGCGTAAACCAGGGATGTCAAAGTCAAACACACCGAGGGCCAAAAAAACAAATTTGCTACAAGCCGAGGGCCGGACTGGTTCAATGTTTATTAAAATATATCGGAATGATTGCACATAGCCTATTGAACTAAGACCTAACACAGTGTACATTATTTAATGATTAAATGAATATGGCAATATTTTGTTATGGCTCTGTCAGTAACTTCAAGGGAAAATATTTTCAACAGCCAAACAGCAAAAAATTAAATTGTTTTAAAAACAAAATGTGTTTCTTAATATCAAGATAAATGCATAAATAAAAGTGCATGCATTATAAACTGAAAGTTTATTATTGTGCTGCTCTATGATCTACCGATCATTGCTTTCAAATCGTAAAATAAAAAATTAATCAAATCAGTTGTATTCTTTCTCATGGCTCTTATCTGCAATTTTCCCTTGGTCCATTCAACTGAAAAATAAATATAAATAAATAAAATTCAAAAATTTACGGCACACAGACAAAACAATACTTTCTTCAAAGAAAAACCACGTCTTGTAGAAACAAATTTAAAAATGTAACCGAATTAAAAAACGGAAAATACGTTACTGTTCTGTGATGCTCACTTGTCTGAGGCTGAGCCTGATACTTAGAGGTGTCTCATCTTTTGTACAAGTTCATCAATGTTCGGGGTTAGGCTCTGAGGCTCAAAACCCGTTTTTGATCAACTCTCCTTCTGCAAAGGGCCGGGCTGATTTTGCGATCTCTTTTGCCACAATAAAGCTAGCCTTGGCAGCAGCGTCGCTTTGCGATTTAGCATACGTGAACATAGCCTGTCTGGACTTAAGGCCTCGTTTTAATTCTTCCACCTTCTGGAGCTTTTGTTCATATTCCATTTTCTTGTCTTTGTCTGTGTGTTTCTTAGACGTTTGATAGTGCCTTCTTAAATTAAATTCTTTCATTACAGCCACATTTTCTCCACACAGAAGACACACAGGTTTGCCTCTTACCTCCGTAAACATGTACTCTGCCTCCCACCTGGCCTGAAAACCCCTGTTCTTAGCGTCCACCTTACGTTTAGCCATTTTTGAGGAGGGGGGTATCAGAAAGTTGAACTCTGCTCTGACTACTGATGAATAATGAAGCCGCTTGTGCGAGGTGCAGGGACATCGCGGGCTACCGTTGCATTGTGGGAAATGTAGTGTTGGTGCGTGCAAAACACCAGCGGGCGGCTGTGGCCTGCGGGCCGGTTCTAATAGTAATTCAATATCATCCAGGGGGCCATAGATAATCAATTCGCGGGCCGGATTTGGCCCGCGGGCCGTAACTCTGACATATGTGATCTACACAGACGTAATACATCATCAAACAGTTGGTGACGCGTACGCGCCTATGCTTAGAACTTTACCTCTTGAAGGTAATTATGGTGATATTGTAAACAAAACTTTTAACCCGGTATACTATTTAGATGTGTGCAGAAGCCACATTGAAACCATTTCAGTTTACCTGCGAACAGACCAGAACAACCCGATAGATTTCGAATACGGGAAGGTCATTCTCACTCTGCATTTTAGATCGAAATAATAATTGAAAAAAAATAAATTAAAAAAAAAAAAAAATGACGTCATCGTCAATGCATCCTGATTTGTATCGTTTTGTTGATTATTATGAAACACAAGTGGGGGGCTCGTTTCAAGCCGGTTTTGCAGGGGCGCCGGTTCAGTACGGACGAGGGATAGGGTCTATTTTTGCAAAATTATTTCGTTTCGTGATGCCTATGTTCAAAAACGGGTTTAACTTGGCGAAGCCGCATCTTCAAGCCGCCGCTAAAAACATAGCAACGGATGTAGCGGGGCGCGTCATTCAAAGAATCCACCAGAAACAAGGCCCCGAGCAAGAAGGTTCCGGGCTAGCTGTATTGTCACGTGGGCGATTGCAACCTGGGGGGGCGGAGAAAAAGGAGCGTTAAAAGAAAAAGGCGCTCCACCGGTCTCAGGCCAGTTGTCAGGAAAAAGCGGAGAAGACGCAAGACAGATATTTTCTCTTAAAAAATGGCCCTTCTACATTTTAAAAGTCAAGAGGCGACGCTATCAAGTCTAGATCTCTTTAGTGCGCCCCTGACGCAATTCTCCATAGAAGATAGCTCATATGTCGAATTTCAACCGTTATCAGCAATCGTGGACCAAGGACCAATAGAATTTTATATACCGGGGGACGGCTCAAAATATTTAGATTTATCCGACACTTTACTACATCTCCGTGCAAAGGTGACGCGTAGAGATGGGACAAATATTCCACCGCAGGAGCAAGTCGGCATCGTGAATTTCCCTATAAACACAATTTTTAATCAATTAGATATTTCGTTGGGTGGACGGTTAATCTCACAATCTAGTGCCACGCACGCCTACAGATCCATCATCGAGCTGCTGTTAAACTTTTCAAACGATTCTTTGGAGTCACAATTCACAGCAGGAATGTTCGCAAAAGACAGTAGGGGGCGTATGGACTCCATTTCTTTCGAAGAGGGCGTGGCTAACGCCGGTTTTGTGCGGCGCGCGCAACAGATTGCCGGCTCACGTGAATTTCATCTTATGGGACCGCTTCATGGAGATATTTTCTTCTCCGAACGCCATCTATTGAATAATGTGGATTTGCGTCTAAAGTTAACTAGAGCTTCTGATGATTTCTGTCTCATGAGCGCTCCAGACAGCGATTCGTGTCTTAAAATACTCGGAGCGTCCTTATTTGTGAAAAAAGTATCAATCTCACCGGCCGAGGCAATAGGTCACGCCGCCGCATTACAAAAAGGTAACGCCCTTTATCCGTTAACGAGAGTTAATATGAAGACCTTCAGTGTACCCCAAAACTCAAGAATTTGTCATCAGGATAACCTATTCCTCGGACATATCCCCAAGCAAATTGTAATAGCGCTCGTAAACCACAACAGTTTCATGGGACGGAGAGATTTAAACCCGTTTAATTTTTTGCGTTATAACATAGAGTATTTAGCTCTCAGCCACGAAGGTCGACAAATACCTGCCAAAGCTTTTCAGCCCAATTTCGAAGCTGGGATATGTACACGTGAATTTCATAATTTATACACAGCAACGGGGCGTTTTCTGAAAGATCTACCTCTCTGTATAGATCAACAGGATTTTAGTCAGGGCTACTCGCTTTTTGTTTTCAATTTAAGTCAGGTGGATGATTCCGGCGCGTTAACACCGATCAATAGCGGGGTGCTGAGACTCGATTTGCGTTTCAGAACACCGTTACCACACACAGCGACCCTCATTGTATACGCGGCTTATGATTCGCTTAAGAGGGAAGTATTGATGGACTATTATTAACGCTATGAACGGTCGTGAATTGGACATGATTATGACCCGGATGCAGAGAACCTTGTTTGGAGGCGTTTTCGCATCGGATGAGTTAGCTGACGTCAGAGACACGCCTCCGAAATATTACATCATCAACACGCATCCAAGACATTTACCCGGAGAGCACTGGCTCGCTTTGACTTTAGAAGTGAACGGTTCGGCCACATTCTTTGATCCTTTTGGTCTGCCACCGGACAGCCCGTACTACCCGGCGAGTATATACAGATTTTTGAAGAAGCATTCTAAACGGGTCGAATATCAGAACGGGCAGTTGCAACACGAGCTCACAGACACCTGCGGTCAACATTGTGTGTATTATTTAAGCCAACGCGGATGGGGGCTCACCTATCGTGAAGTGCTGACTCATTACAATTCCGATCCTCTCCATAACGACGCCATGGTTAGAGAGTTTGTCAAAAAATGTCGGAGACCAGACCGGATGTGCGGCGGGCAAACATGTTCATTGCATAAATTTAAAAAATGTCATTGTCTGAAACCATGTTAATGTTTTATAAAATCTCTTTTATTCAATAAACATTGTTAAAGAGAGTTACAGAGTCATGCGTTTCTTTTCACTAACAACAATAGAGTATCATCTAATAACTAACCCATTTTACTACCGGCGATGTCCTCTTTCTTTTTTTTTTTATTCATCTTCTACATAAGAAACATCCCCATCTTCACCTGTAGCGTATTTTAAACGTTTAAAATCTGCGCGAGCCAAGGGGTTGGAGATGCTTGCTTCCGGTAAGTTTAACCGGGCTAGCGTCTGAAGAAATTCACTCCATCCTACCGGTTTCTCGTTGATTTTTTTCCCACTCGCACACAAATGTCTCAACAGATCGCTCATATGGGAGCCTTTGATAGTTTTTCCTCTAAAAACAAATTCACTTAACGGCGTCCAGCTTACATCTTCTGCCGACAGTCTTTTCAGCACATAGTTGGCATTGCGTCGGAAACGTGGACCTATGGCGTCAAGAATATCCTCATAGCGTCTACCTGTCACATCAATTGCGGTCTCATCAGCGGTCTTTATTTCACCCCTCTCGTTGGCTTCGTTGCAAATCGTAATAGGAATTTGCTCGGAGTCTTTTTGTTTGACCAACCCCAAGTAACGCTGCATTAAGGTCTGATAAATTTTGATCTTTTCATATTGATTTAAATTTTTATTATCCAAAACCTGTTTCATCTCTTCATCCAAAGAATGCTCTGCTGTATCACGGATGGTCGGAGCGGGTCGATTCAACCTCTCGAGCTGATAAGGTGAAATCAGGAACATTTTCTGAGCCGTTTTCAAACTCATTTTATGCTTTGTTCATAAAGCCACTAATGACACTCCCGAGAACAGGTGCGAAAGCGGCCAGTAACGGCAATATAAAACCACCTTTCTGAACTAACACAGCTCTTTTCTTCTTCAAAGTATTTTTCTTATCAGCCAAAAAACTGATATTTTTCTTTTGCTTTTTAAGTCTCTTGTAAAGTTTTGATTTTAAGGGTACATGTCCTTTAAGAAGATTTAGAGCAATCTCACATAATGCTTTCACCAAACTACTGGGGCCTCTGAGTAGCAAATGCTTACGTTTGGCCGGTTTGGATGTAAACAGAGATTTGAGTAACGGTGCGTTTGTTTTTAAAAGCTTCGTCATCGTTTTATTGTTTGGGTATATAAACGACAGGCCACTGGTTATGTAGTACACCTGTAGGTAGTCTATATTGTTCTGGGCATGAAGGTGTCAAATCTACCAGTAAATACCCATGCGGCTCTCTTGTAGCATCTTCAAAGCATTCCAGGAAAAACTTCCGGTTGCTGGGAGAAATTTGATTCGCCAGGACACTCACCTGAAGTTTATCGCAGGGGTTTTTGAACAAAATCAAATAATTACTGTTTAAACTAATAGTACGGCTAAATTTGCCCTGATGGAATACATTCTGCGTTAGCATTATAACGCTTAAATTTTTATGATGTCTATATTGGGTGAATATTCGGACCACTTCAGGGTTATCCGAAGCTTGGAAGATGACGTCATCCAAAATCAGCAGATGGTGCTGCTGTGGCGGGAACAGCTTCTCGTCATCAAAAGATTCAGGCAGCCCCTTGATAAAAACAATGTCTTTATTCAGGTTTTTCAGCTCATCGTACATTGGCTGATATGAAGTATAAACCCAGACAATATTATCAGGTTTTTTTCTCAGAACATGTTCAGGATTTTGCAATACATTTTTTACAAAGAAAGTCTTGCCACAACCTGAAGGCCCTGCTACTAGAGATGAAAAAGGAAGTTCTAATCTGGGGTCGAATTCGATCTGATTAAAAGCCATTTCCACACACAGACACACGTATGGATATCAGTAGCCAAACGGTTCAGTGGTGCCTCGCTCTAGCAGCCTTCTTTTATCGTACACCACACGAAGCCGCTTGGAAAATGACATGTTTCTGAGATGAAACCCTCTCTTATCGCGAACGAAATTATGTTGGGGAGCGTAAAGCACATCTGAGGTTGCACCTGCTGTATCGATGTACCCTTGAACCAAACTGAGCATGCTATCGAGATTGATGCTCTGACCGCTTTCGTGACTTTGTGTTATACCCTTTACCTTCATGACCGTCTGAGATGACCCTCGTGTTTTATAAGCGTATGTTTTGGGGCCGGCTGAGACAAATTCTAAAATGCTGTCGTTCGAAAGCTCATCTGTCAAATCACCCAGATAATCCCCTAGAGGGAGAACACTTTCACCTGGCTTCACAGTGTACACGAGGCTGTCTGTATCGGTGTAAAGGACACGCCTCTGTAAAATTTCTAAATAGCTGTACATTTTTAGGCGTGCATAGGCTGTTGTGAAACACGCTGCAGCCACGTTTGATGTTTTTGAGGCGGGGATCTCATTGTTTATGTTGATACAATACTGTACAATTGAGAGCTTCTCATTGATAAAATGGAAGAATTTCACATTGTACAGACCTGAAAACAAAAGTTCAAAAAATCCTCTGATTTTGTCACAATTTTTGTGTTTGTCATGTTGTCACGTTGCGCGAGTTTTCCCCACAGATTGTTAAGACAGAGTTTTGACACTTGCCTTTTGCCAGGGTTTACAGCAATTTTGGAAGGGTCGAGTTGGATACCCTGATGAATGGCATACCCTTCTATGTATCTTTCTCTGTCAGCCTGGTTGACCACGTGAGCCGGATAACCTGAAGATTCTTGTTTACCTTTTAAAAATGTTCGCATGTAATCACGGAAAATTGTGTCGCTCGTTCTTGTGTAATGCCACACTTCTGTAATTTCTGCAACCGTGTACCCGAGATCAAGTGCCTTAACAAATTCAGGGGTTGTCCAAACACCTGTTAACGATCTTTGCTCATCACTATGTGTACAAGCCGTCTGCTGGTTGTTACACTCGGCGCATGTGCGGCACAGTGTGAAGACGAGTTTACCTTTAGCTGTTTTGAACGGTAGAACAGGAAAATACAAACCACGGGGTGGGTTGACTGTGGCGCTGATGAAACCGAAATACGATCTAGGGTCTTTAAAATCACCGTGGATAATCATTGGATGGCCGATGGGGTAGGTACCTGTACTGTTGATGAAAGGATATAATGATGTCACATCAACATACAACACACGCTCGTTCGGCCCTGCCGTGTATCTTAAAACGAATGCGTTTGTTCGGCCCCCAAAAAGAGCCTGCCTCGGTTTGAGCGGTGTAGGAAATTTGTTTTTTTTAAGGAATTCCTTCACCTCTATGTCCATCTTTTTCATTTGCAACCATTCATGCTCCCACATAATTACAAGGTACACATCCTGTCTAAGCTGTAGATCCTGAATTTTCTTTTGTGTTTTATCAAACCTCTCCTGAAAAGGGCGTTTGGTTGTCGGGCATATTTTAGAGAGGTCGAAGCATTCTGCGCAGCCGTGGTGATAACAACCAAAATACTCAAACACTATTTTTACGCCCCCGATTTCACAATAACCATCTACAAAGTAGTTGTCTATCCTAACTTCACCACCGTTCAATGCATGTCTAATTTGGATATTTTGGCTGTGCATGATCCATTGCATGTACTGAATAGAATCGTGCGAGAAAGCTTTGTGCTGACGCATATAGTTGTCTGATGGTGTAATGGCTAGTGTTTGAGGGGTTAGAAAATTAGCTCGAAAAACTTTCATGCACGCCGACGCAATTGTTACCGCATTGAATGGATCTGTTCCAGTGGCCTCAAAAAACTCACTCCTGAATTTTTCACACCCTTGCATTAGGAGATCAACATCAGTAGGCGATTGCCTGTTTAGCAAAATCAAACACATTGCTAGCTTCTTTGGCATACCACTCGTCAAACTTTGATCGTTGGGAGGGTGACATTCGATCGGTGCCGTAGTACGTGGGGTCAGGGTGAGACCCTACATAATTTAGATGCTCTAAAGAGCTGAATTTGTGTGGGAAGTAACCCTTTGATTTGTCTTCAAACCCCAGGGCCTTAGGCATTGCGCTTAGAGGCATCGTCAAGAATGAGAGAGAGTCTATGAATCGAGATTTTGTGTCTAAATCGACAAATGATAGAACTTTACTCCCTTGCATCAGAATGTCAAGTTTGAGACCTAATTCAAGCATTCTCCTTATCAGTATGTATGAATCAAAACCTCTCGCATTATGTGCACCAAACGTAGTTTGTTTAAACCGTGGCCTTCGGAAAAATCTGAGAAATTCATCAACACAATCTGTGCCATACCAATGCTTCGCCAGTCTATTTGATTCACAACAGATGAGAAAAGGTTTGTGTAAACCGTCTGAATCTACATAAGTTTCGAAATCGTAGTAGACTACATTTTTGCACGGTGGTTGTGGTTTGATGGGCTGAATGTAGCACATGTGGGGGTTCAACAAGGCGTCATCTTGATTTAAGATCTCATCACACACTGTGCATTTTTTAACGGGGCAACGATGTTTAGCACCGATACCATCAGCTCTCACATAATATTGAAGACCACACTCCAAGCATTTTTTGTATGAAGTGCAGTTGCTCACACGATTCATTGATCGAGACTCTTTATGTTTGGTAAAGCATTCCTCATTACGACAAGATTTGTTACAGTCGGGGCAGATGACAGGTTTAAACCGCCGCTGTTTACAGCATGGATCAAGACAAACGCCACAGTGTCCTTCACACTGGTGCTGTTGCCAATTCTCATGCCCTTTGTAACAAGCCTGCAAAAGAATGCATGGCCAACAAAGGCCTCAATCGCTTTCACGCCGTAATAATGACCCTCAAGGTTTAAGACAAATAAGGTATCGTTATCTGTTTTGGGGTAACGCGTGTCGAAAAAGGTCATGGGGCGGCAGTCCTCTTTTCGATACATTACAGTTATTTTCCGTTTGAGGACTTTCTCAAATTTATGGACATCGCCCAGACTCACAGGTGTTTGACAATCCAATCCTACACTCTCATGTAAGAGCCGCGCTTGTCTTGTGGCCTGTTTTGTTGTGTGTCATTTAGCAGATAGGTTAGTGAGAGAGCGAAACACAAATTATTGTCTTTATTACGAGGTATGTGTAGGTGTCGTTTTTTCAACCTCAAAATCTCTCTGTTGGTAGTGTTCAACAGCCTACGACGCATTCCACCACACAATGGAGTGACTATTTGTACAATGAGCTCTAAGCCCTCATCAGCCAGAAGCTCTGTATTTGATTGGGCTAAACGTTCAAGCATGTCTGATACATTATCTCTGATAGAGTTTATATCACTAATTTGCTGGTAGATGTGAGCTCTATCGTTACCACCCACTAGCTCTATCTGAATTACATCACCTGTTTGCGCCCTGCTAGCTACCTCTTGCATGACATCATCTATTTTATCTTCAATCTGGAGGTAGAAGGTTGCAAAATCATTAATGTTCTGTTGCGATGGTATATTTAACTGTCGCCTTACCTCTACATTATTGAAATGTGGCCTATTGATTACAATAGAACCGCCGCGTTGGTCAGCTAATACAGAACCGTTGTTAGATTGCTGGGGCGTGTGTTGAAATGCTGGTGTGTTGTCATCAATAACGTCTATTTCGTGATCAATTATAACAGAGCAGTTGTTAGGCTGAAATATCGGCGGAACGTCGTCAATAGCAACCGGTGATGAATCGACAGTGTTAGCGGTCAACGGGTCAACCAGAGGCTGTGTATTTAGATTTTGGATGATGTTTAGCAACTGGACAGGAATGTCAGGACTGATACGCCCATTGTTGCCATTAGCTTGGTTGTTTAATTCTGCTATCATGTTTAGCAATTGTGACGGGATTTGTGTCGGACTCTGTCCACCTTCATTCATACTTTGATTGTTCAATTCATCTATGACAGCTTGTAAATGGGTGAGAATAGCAGGACTGTCTGGTCTCTCCCCCTCTGACAAAGCCGTGCTCACATTGTTGAGCAAATCTGTTATTTGACACACATTGTTAACGTTTGATAAATCTAGCTCTGGTGTGTCACTTCTTTGGCTTGTCCCGCTAAATGACGGCAAATCTATTTCATCAATGTTTGCTAAGAAATCTGACTCCGTTGACGTAAGGTTTGGATGATCCATTATATTTTCTTTTACAAAACACAACAGAAACAACACAAACCTATTTTGATTCGGCTAAATCTGTAAGAGCATGTATAATCTTAAAACACTCTTGTAACCGTCTTTTGTAGATACAGTTACCACGACACTTTAGAGGCCCCCTGCTGTTTGAGTGGTGGGTGTTGTAGAAGGGCTGCCCCCTCCTCCTCCGCCTCTTCCTCTCTCTCTCTCTCTGAGCCCTCGTGTCACGACGCTCACCTGGAAGTAGCAATAAAAAAAAAAACGGTTAAGCCGTTATATTACCAAAAATAGCAAGTCAAATGATAACATAGAAGGAATACTTCTAACTTTGTTTGTCGACTCTTGATGATGATTCAAGCCCTCGTAAGTAGACAGAGCTTCAACTAGTTCTGAGTCCGTCGCTGATTCCGGCTGAACGGTGCGGGTTGAGAGTGGATTGGTTTCAACAGTAACACGTGACTCTGATACCGCCGGTCGACTGCTCCAATATGGCGGTCGAAGGCAGCTTGTGTCGGCCGAACGCTTTTCCTAGTGGCCGCGGCCACGAGATCTGTTACATACATAAAATAAAATCAGCAACTAATACCCTCTATATTAACTATCTTAGATGCGCGATTGACTCACCGTAGTCTGATTGTGTTAGGTAAACGTCGCTAAAATCGTCGTCAAAAGATGCGTGGACATCGGCAAAAACGATGTTGTCTGCAAATATTATATAAACATTACATTTTGTTTTATAAAATAACCGCAGTGTATTATTATTATTATCGCGAGAAAGGTATTAAAATGACTTACCTTTAACCATTCTCGAAAACAGCTTTTTGACGCGCTTCAACCCCCGTTGCTCAGAGCTATGCCTTGGCTTGTCTTCTCCAAAATGATGCTCGTCCACACCAAACTTTAAATTTGGCAGGGATAAGACCACGCCTATGGGCTCACGTGTTGCGGGGAGTCAGATAACTCTGGCCGTATCAAAGGGTCTACCTCATATCCTTGGCTCCAGTAATGCCGACTCCACTATTGTTTCTCAAATTATGCATCAACACCTTGCTTTTTTTTTTTTCTTTCAGATGCCTGTGGCAGCATGCTAACGACACTTCAATGATTTTCTCAACAAAAAAAAAACCCTTGATCCTTTAAAGCAGGGGTCACCAAACTACGGCCCGCGGGCTGGATACGGCCCGTCAGCACATTTGGCCCGGCCCTCTGAACAATACCAGAGACGCTATCGGATTTGTTTTCCTATTTGGCCTCCAGAAAAAAATTCCTAGGCCCCGCCCTCTCAAAGAGAGAACGGAATAATGGCGAAAAGGTTAGGTAAGAGAAAAATTGATTCAGAATGCAGGGTATTTAACCTGCAGTGGACAAACGATTTTTTTTTTTGTTCAATGCAAAGAAAAGGCTGTTTGTCTCATCTGTCAAGAGACGGTGGCGGTATTCAAAGAATACAATCTTCGCCGACACTATGAATCCCGTCACAAAGACAAGTACGATAGCTTGCAAGGCCAAATACGAGCAGACAAACTCTCAAAGCTAAAAAGTGGACTACTATCTCAGCAGAATACATTTGTACGCCAAGCTCAGCTGAACCAGGCATCCGTTCGGGCCAGCTTTCGGGTTGCTCAACTGATAGCAAGCAGCGGTAAGTCTTTCACTGACGGAGAGTTTGTTAAGAAATGTATGGATGCTGTCGCGGAGGAGGTGTGTCCCGAGAAGAGAGATGTATTTAATGCCGTAAGTCTGTCGGCGAGTACAATCACCAGACGCGTTGAAGAAATCGGGAGTAATGTATATGCCCAGCTGCAGCAGAAGACAAAAGAATTTGACTTTTTTTCATTAGCACTAGATGAGAGCACGGACGTGCAGGACACAGCACAACTGCTCATTTTTATTCGTGGAGTTAGCGCAAACTTTCAGATATGCGAGGAGCTGGCAGCCCTCCAAAGTCTCAAAGGGACTACAACGGGAGAGGATATTTTTGACAAAGTGTGCCAAACCATGGAGGAGTTGAACCTGGACTGGTCAAAGCTGGCTAGCATCACGACTGACGGGGCTCCTAGCATGGTGGGCGAAACTCGCGGTCTAATAGGACGCATGAACCGGGAGTTGGAAAAAAGGGGTCTCACCGCCCCGCTACGAGTCCACTGCCTGATTCACCAGCAAGCACTGTGCTGCAAAGTGTTGACGTGGGATTCTGTAATGAAGGTTGTGGTGTCGTGCATAAACTTCATCAGAGCAAAGGGACTTAAACACAGGCAGTTCCAAGAATTCCTGTCTGAACTGGAGTCTGCGCACGGAGATGTCCTGTACTACACAGAGGTCCGATGGCTGAGCCGGGGCAGAGTTTTGAGGCGTTTTTACGAGCTGCTACCCGAAATTAACGCATTTCTTCATTTAAAAGACAAAACGGTCCCAGAGCTGATCGACCCAGAATGGAAATGGCACCTCGCATTTTTAACAGACGTGACAGAAATACTTAACAGCCTTAACTTGCAGCTACAAGGCGAGGGGAAACTCATTTGCGACATGTATTCACACATAAAAGCATTTGAGGTGAAATTAGCGCTGCTTTTGGAACAAGTGAAAAAGCGCAACTTTGTCCATCTCCCTGCTACCCAAAAGCTGTCGACAGAGAACCCAGCGGTCCCGTTCCCAGCTGAAAAGTGCGTGGAAGCACTGGAAATGCTGAAGGCGGAGTTCGGTGTGCGATTTAGTGTACTACATGTTCATGCAAAAGAAATCCGTCTTTTTCAGAACCCCTTTGTTGCCGACATTGATGAAGCCCAGCCTTCATATCAGTTTGAGTTGGCTGAGTTACAGAACTGTGATGTTCTGAAAGACACATTCAAGCCCAACTGTCTCATTGACTTCTATGCCGCCCTCCCAAACGACACGTACCCTAACATCAAAAAACACGCAATGAAAATGTCCACAGTTTTTGGCAGCACGTATATCTGCGAGAAAACCTTTTCACGCATGAAACTGCTGAAAACTCCGATGAAATCAAGATTGACAGATGAAAATTTGCATCAGTGCTTGAGACTGGCTGTAACTAGGATGGAACCTGATATTCAACTTCTCACCAGCCAGATGCAGGCCCACAGTTCACACTGATGAACATACATAGGTAAGCTCACTTTTCTGACTTGAATGAGTCATTTTGAGCATAAACAAATATAATCATAATAAAATCTACTGGGATAAAATCCATCTTTACAACCATACTGGTACTGAAATGTATTGTGCTGTGTAGGTGCTGTATCACTTAGTTCAGTTTCTCAACCTGCTTCCTTTGTGGTTTTCACAGGGAAGTTGATGAGAGAGAGCTGCAAACAGCGGTGTCTACAAGCCTACTGGAACCTACAAAAGGATTATAAGGAAGGAACACAAGAACTTTAAGAGACTGCTCATATGTGTCAGAGAGATTCTGTTCTGACAACTGAGCTGAACTTTTATCTGTTAAGATTGTGCATGGCACAACAGAAAGTTAATGTTCCATGGCTTTTTTTTTCTATGAAGAACCCAGAGAGAGTTATTTAGTTATTATTATTTCATAAATAGTGTTATTTATTTCCAGTTTTTTTCTGTGAAGAACTCAGAGAGGGTTATTTAGTTATTATTTATTTCATTAATAGTGTTATTATTTATTTCCTGACTTTTTTTCTGTAAAGAACCTGGAAAGGGTTATTTGGTTATGTGTGGCTTTCTGGAAAACAATAATTTTTTTAAGCACCCCTACGATCGTCACACTTTTTCTGTTGCAAACTGACACCGGCCCCCCATCAGAGAAAGGAAAAGTTATGTGGCCCTCACAGGAAAAAGTTTGGGGACCCCTGCTTTAAAGTAATGTTTGCCAAATTACATGCGTCTCTCGCTTTCAGATAACTTTGGCTGAGCTATTGTTTCTCAAATTATATGCGACAACACCTTGATTTTTTCTCTTTCAGATAACTTTTGGCACCTGTAATGCCGCCTCTGTCAAACACCCCCCTCCCTCTCGTGACCCTCCACTCTGACACAAACACCCCCTCCCTTCGCCTTCTCAACAAAAAGGCTCCCTTCAATCTCACACGTACCGGCCGGAAGCAAAGCTAGCTCAGAGGGCTTTTAGCAAAGATAGCTCAGGTGCTGCACCTGTCTTGATTCATAAAAATACATGCCCATACATATCCACATCTTAAAAATGGCGCCAGCAAACCAAAATGGCGACAGTCAAAGATGGCGCCGTCACGACTGGCGCCATCCTGATGCCCCCAACCCCGCCACAATTCAAAAGAGGGTGATTTATGATACCATAACAAGTCATAAAAAGGTCATAAAATTTTATTACCCCTAACTCATTTGCATATGAATAGACATCAAAGCCTAGTGCATTGTAATATTGTGTTTCGTGTAAAAGTGTCTCCTTCCAATCAAAGCTGTGGTTCGGTCCATGCATGAGTGGGAGGACGGGGGGGGGGGGGGGGGGGGGGGGTCGACCTTCTGCCATTGTCCAGAGTGGCCCTGCTCCTCACAAGAGCAGAAGCCCAAGTAAGGGATCTAAAGAACAAACAAATTTCTAAAGCCTTTAAACAAAAATCTATTCATTAGAATGAGGGTGATGATAGTTTGGGATTTTTCATTTGTTAGTTTTTATTATGCAATGATTTTTTTATACCTACCCAACTCCCTACCTATTGTAGAAATTTATATTTAAGAGATTTAATTATTATTATTATTATTATAATGAATGCTTACCACGCAGTTGACATTTAGAACAGTGGTCCCCCAACCTTTTTTGCGCCACGGACCGGTTATGTGTCAGAAATATTTTCGCGGACCGGCCTTTTAAATTAATAATAAATGTACATAAATAAATATAACATTTAAAGTCCCAAAGTCCCAATGATCATCGTCACACACACATCTGGGTGTGGTGAAATTTGTCCTCTGCATTTAACCCATCCCCATGTGATTTTAATCCATCCCCTGGGGGAGAGGGGAGCAGTGAGCAGCAGCGGTGCCGCGCTCGGGAATCATTTGGTGATCTAACCCCCCAATTCCAACCCTTAATGCTGAGTGCCAAGCAGGGAGGCAATGGGTCCCATTTTTATAGTCTTTGGTATGACCCGGCCGGGGTTTGAACCCACAACCTTCCAGTCTCAGGGCGGACACTCTACTACTAGGCCACTGAGCCTTTATAATAAACATATAAATACGAAGAAATAAAATGATACGACTGGCATAAAAACAAGTATAAGTCAAAGTCAAAGTCAAAGTCAGCTTTATTGTCAATTTCTCCACATGCCAAAGACACACAAAGAAACCGAAATTTCGTTCCCCCCATCCCACGGTGACAAGACATGGCTCACAACAGACAAACAAGTAAACAAGTATAACAAAAGTGTGCTGAATAAATAATGAATAAATAACACAATAAATAAATAAAGAGGAGCAGAAAAAAAAAAAAAAAAGGAGCAAGTGCGCGTACAGCAGACATTCCCGAAAATAGCGCAACAGTGCCGCACGCTACGCAGAAGGGGGTAGCGAGTTCAGGGCCCTAACAGCCTGGAGAAAGAAGCTGTTGGCGAGTCTGGTGCGGGAGCGCAAATCAAAACTCACCATTACGTTGAATTAGTGGGAGCACTGAGCTCTTTTCTCAGAAACGAGCCGGTCCCATCTTGGCGTAATTGTTGACAATGACACCCAAAGTGGTTAAGGTTTGTCTTTTAATGTAGGATGCTTGGTCTCCATGTGCCGAAGCAGTTTTGAAGGCTTCATTGCCTCGTTAGCTAGCCTGTCGCCACATGTGCCGAGTGGGCTTGGTGCGTCAGAGTCACCTGTGGCGATAAATCCATATTTTAAGTAGGACTCCAGAAATTTTCTTTTAAATGCAGCTTTCCTTTTCTTAGAAATGGTTGCCTCTTCTTCTTCCGTCTCCTCATTGGGCTTTTTTCCCTTTCCGAAGAAGCTTTCCTTTCTGTTTCTTGCTCATTTTTGCTTGCTTCGCGGGCTCGACTGGGATGACGTCGCGTGACCGCGACGAGAGTCTTGACCCGAATTAACCTGTGTCAAGAGACACAGATGCACCGACGAATGTAATTGGGAGTGAATCGCCAATTTTTTAAATATTTTTCAAAATAAATTCTTACTCATTTTTGCTAGTGTCATGGAGCGGATGGAGCAGGGCTACCAAATGCAGCTTGGACCAGGGTTTATTGAGCAAACTCAAACAGCAAACTGACAACTTAACAAAACAATAACTGGACTGACTGACCGGGACGTGAGACAAGAAGACTACAGACGTGAAGACATCAAGACATGACAACCACAATGATCCGACGGGGAGTGAGGGGCAGACAGGACTTAAATACAAAACAGGTAACAAGAAGCAGGTGACTGTGGTTACATTGATTGAGGTGACACAGGAGGGGAGGGGCGACGCAAACAGAAACCATGGTAACAGACATAATAAAGCAGCCGGGGACGAATCGTGACAGCTAGCTTTGCGGGCTCGACTGCGGAAACATGTCACGTGCCCGGGCGCATCCATGTCATAATCCCTTTGTCCTCCCCACAGAGGCAAAGTTAGCGGCATATTCAGATTGGAACGGAAATATCAACCTGCACAAAAAGCATTCCAAAATGAGAATCTTCTTTGAAAAGTTGTCGTCAAATATACAGAGAGACAAACGGGATTGCATCGGATATACTCAGTTATTATGTTCATTAAACAAAATAGTGCACGGGCCGTGATTTAAATCAATTGTTAAACTCTCTGAATGTCAATAATGTATCTTGAAATCAGTTTCGGAATTATAATGAAGGAATGTGGTCGAAATACAAAAAGTCCTACCTAGCTACAAAAACAGATATGCTCAAACCTCATTGAATAAAGTACATAAGCAGAAAAGTATATATTCACATATTAAATCAATAAAAGAAACACTAAGCTTATAATTATACCTACACACCAAATCAATAAAGAAGACATAACTAGACATTTTTGATAAATGGTAATGAGAAAGGTTTTTATAACTTTATGATCTGATATATATTTCTGAGCACTTTGAAATAACAAATGCCTTTTGATATATTGCCTAAATTGCTTAATGACCCTTAAGGAACTGTGTAATGTATGCCTGATGTTTTTTCTCTAAATCATGAACACGGCCAGAGTCGTCTTGACCGTTCAGTACTTGATTGTATCTTATGTTTTGACTAATGCTAGACGCCAGTTTTTGATTACTACTGAACGCTCTGCACAGAGGGAAATATTTTGCCTAACAAAGAAAAGATACGGTTGGAAGCATGATTAAACTAAGAATATAATGACGTAAGCAAAGACATGAAGTATAAAAAGCACAAACTTTACATAGTCAGGGAACAGCAATAGATTAATGATGTCACAGCCAAAAGCTAACATAATTTCGTACAAAATGAGAAAATTGAAAGAATGAGGTAAGACAGTGTATGTCCAAGATTGGAGAAGAATGTTCACAGGAAGGTCACGTGGAGATAAAACCAGCAGGTGCCAGAAGGAGCCAGCCAAGGACTCGGCCAAAGATGATCGCCAAGGCCGAAAGACGGGATGGAAGACAACAGCCCCCTCCACACACCGAATCGCCCATAACCAGCACCCACTCCCATGGCGAACTTGCCCCACCCCAAAGACTCATCACCCATCAAACTCGGCCCACACTGGCATGTGCAGCTCATATAAGCTAACCAAAGAACCTTGAACGTTGCCTTTTCTGAATGGAGACTTTCTGCTCTTGAAGGGCCCAGCGCTGTATTGTACTTTCCTGAAAACAGAGCTTTTTGAACAAGAATTGTGATTGAACTCAACCAACCTGTGTAAGTCTAATTTCTGCTTCAGTGTCTTAGCATTTTCCTAAATCTGAAGAAATCAAACGAGCACGCAGTGAGTAAATTGGATAACAGGTGATTGGCAATGGCTTTTGCCGTAAGGCGCAGACAACGCGCTCCCTAAATTGTGGACAAAATCCAACAATAATGATGCTCCCGTGACTAAAATGATTAAAAAGTAGGACCCATTTTGCCAATCCAGAGGCACTGTCCGCGATGTTGTAGAGGCATGTCAGCCAGGACAGCCCCACATCAGCCAAAGCCTTTGAGGACTCCGGGAGGGGATCTCATCCACCCCTGGGGCCCTGCCCTCGAGGAGCTTTTTAACTATCTCGGTGACTTCGACCCCAGAGATGGGAGAGCCCAGGCTCTGCTTCCACAATGGAATTGATGAGGTCTCAATTATTATAAATATGTACAAGTATTCTCCCCACCGACTCACAGCGTCCCGAGTCAAGGTTAGCAGCACACTGTCTCCACTGTACACAGTGTTAATGATGCACTGCTTCCCCCCTCCTGAGATGTCGAATGGTTGACTTTGGTGGAATTTCCTTGAAGCTTGTATATATCATCATTCATAAATAGTTAGCAGACATAAAGTGGTGCTCATAAGGTTACATACCCTTATAACTATGTATTAGTGGACTAGGCTGGATAACTAATGTTGGCACTAAAGTTACTGAGCTAATTTGGTTATTTGATGCGTAAATGGAGTTACTTACTTGGACAGGGATTGAATTAAACTTGTAAATCCCGGTCCTTACGCTATACTAGCATACAAGGTAGTGCTAACCTTTACGGTCTGAGCAGAGTGAGAGCCAGTGCTTTCCAAACACCACGTCCATTCTCTCACTGTGCCGACAAACAAAAAATGACCGCTTGGGCTGCTGGGTGTGATTACTAATCCGCAGGATCTACTATAAAACAGACACCAATTATTAGCAATGTTGGAAAAGTTGCTGACTGCCATCAGCTTGGTGATTTTTTTTCCTGACACTTAAGTCTCTATATTTGTGGCAATCCACGTCTTGTGCGTGCTGTGCTGTACACTGGAGAGCTAGTCTAGTTTTGGTATTTCGGTAGCCTGGTATGTTTGGAAGCAGGCATTGAGCCGTTGTGGGTGTGAACTTGCTTCCCAGCCAATCAAAGCGCCATTCATCTCCTTTAACATCGGCGTGCGAGGGATACACGTTCCTTGATGTGATGGGGAACCAGAAACTCATTTGCTGGTGTCCATGCAGGAGATTGAAGTTTAGTTTTGCAATTTAACTCATTTACAGAAGTACACAAGTACACAGCCATTTCAATTACAAAGAGACTAGTGTAGGAAATATGTTCTTCGAGACCGGCCTTACCAAAACCATACTCAATGTTCGTGATATTGAGAAATGGCTTTTGTTACATTAAATATACTGTGAGAAAGTCCCTTGTGATGTGTTCGTGTTCACTTTTTTTGCTTTGATGCCACAGTTGTTGGCAGAAGACAGTCATGGAATAAAGACGTGTTCCTCACTTCTGCCACATTGGTGACCCCTACGTGATATCAGCCCACCACGAAGTGAGGCCGACAGATTAATTCCTGCCATTCGCCAAGGATGGCTGCAGCGCACTTTCGCAAGGACCGACTACGCATTTTCTCCACTTGACGCTCTCCAGCCGCGGCCACCTACTCCGCCACGATCGTCCGCTCACAGGATGCCGATTACTCAAGCTCAATATGCCGCATGCGTTCCTGTCAGTCTGCTCGGCGTCGCCCGGAACATTCTGCCCACGCCTCAGCGTACACCCCCTGAGTCAGACTTTCAGAGCTTTCAGGGCTGCACGCTATGGTAAGGACTGCCCAAGCCAGCCCTCCGACCCATCCACTCAGCGCCACCCGCACCGCAACATGTGCTTCTGAGCCTGGCCCTAGCCGTCCCCACGCTGCATGCCTCATTCAGGACCAGCTTGACTCAGCCGTCCCGCCTTCCAGCCGGCGCCGTGGATTCAACCTTCCACAACCCACCGGGCTTTTCCAGCCAGCTCTGCCACCTGTGTTGGACGCAGGTGACCACCTGGGCAATTTCTGCAGTGCCTCATTGGGTTTTCAGGCCAGCTTGGCTTCCTGCGTTGGACGCAGGTAACTGCCTGTGCGACGCTGCCGGTGTGCTGCACCCTCTACCATAAGACTGCGCCTTTAGTGAGAGATCCACCCTTTGCCCTCTTCCTCGTTGGACCCCGGGTGTGGCCGGTCTCCGCCACCCACCATCTACATCTAACCCAGTTGAGTGCTCAGGGCTCTGCACTCACGTACGCCTGTGTTTGTGAGGCTCAACACCCACAATCCACTGGAGCCCACCGTTGTCTACATCTCCTCCGCCGAACTGCATCTGCACCTCTGCGCCGGTTCATGGACTTTGTTGGGGGGGGGGGGGGGGGGCGTGAGTTTTGTGTACCTGGGACTTGTTTTTGTGAGGCACGACACCCACAGTACACCAAGACGCACCATTGTCTGCATCTCACCCACTGAATTGCATCTGCGCCTCTGCAGCGGTTAATGAACTCTGTGGGGATTTTTTTGTGTGTGTTTTGAATTTCCTTCTTGGTGTTCAGAGGGCGGGCTGAGTGGCGGACCTCAGTACCATGCCTCTCACCCAGCAGGCCAGCAGTTAATGTCATGTTCTGTTTGTTGCTTTGATGCTTGTCTCTAGCCACAGTTGTTGGTAGACAGTCATGGAATAAAGACGTGTTTCTCCCTTCTACCACAATACCAATGATATCCGGTTTCCATCTACAAGAGCTGCTCCTACAGAAACATCATATCAAAATGAAGAACAGATGTTCTACCGCTGATTTCAGTCACCACATATAGAACCGCAATGACAAGTGATCAGTTATGAATAAAATATTACCTCATGGTTTGCAAAACGAATGTCCCAGAAAAAAGAACTGCCAGCCAATCACAACCCAGCTTCACTTCGATGCCCTTTGCCATTTTTTCCAGTGAAGCCAGATGATCGGTGGGGAAGTTGTAGGCCAGTGTTACATGGAGCTGTTTCTTATGAGGCTCCACATGGATTTCTGGAGAAAAATGTTTGATCAGCTCAAAACTAATATAATATTTGCAATGTGTACAGCAGGGGTGCTCAATACGTCGATCGCGATCGACCAGTCGATCGCTAAGCTACTACTGGTCGATCGCATGACGTTTAAAAAAAAAAAAAATGCTGTATGCTAGAATCCAGCCCATCGCTTGATTGACATACAGGTGGGCCTGTCGGGAGGAAAGCACAGTGAACCGCACATGCGCAATAGACAGTGACTACAACCCCTTACCGCAGCATGTTTAACGACCGCGCACACACAAACCGCCAACGTTTATAAGCTTATCAACGCACTTCTAAACAAAAGAAAGTTTATGACCATCAAAAATGACTGGGGTTGCTGGACCAAGTAAGAAGCCAAAAACGTATCACTTTTATACGGAATGGGAGTTGGACTTTTTTCTCACATTGTCATTTTCTAAGTGCGTTACAAAAATACACGCACTATATTATTTATTTTTATTTTATTTATTTATTGTAGTGGGTAGATCTTTTCATTTTAAAAGTAGCTCGTAAGCTGAAAAAGTTTGAGCACCCGTGGTGTACAGTATTGTGCAATGGTCTTCCTTAGTTGTATTGCTTTGAGAATGCATATCAAATTATGCTTTTGTCATAAAATCTGAAAAAATGTACATTCCCATAACCTATATTCTTTTGTCACGTAATACTTGAACAGTACAGCATGAAGTAAACTTAAAGCCATATTGCCAAGACCATGCATGCATTCATCCATGTATCCATTACATAAACTCCTTGATCAGAGTTACAGAAGCCAAACCTACAGGAGCTAATTTTGAGGAAAAGGCAAACTACACTCTGCCAGTTGATCACAAACAACCAAGATGATGCATGACAAAGTTAACTATTCAGTTAAACATCTATTATTTCTACTTCTCACAATTAAGGCAAAAGGTAATTAAATACGGGCAAACAATTACACTCATTTCAAGTTGCCTGCAGTCTGTGTAAAACCTAAACAAATTGGAAGTCTAGAAAATGTCTTTTGAAATGACGTGAAATGAGGTATTTAAGATGAAAGAAACAGTTTGGTATTGTTCAGCACTTTCTGATAAATAAGATGTGTGGGAGAGGTATGACTGTGATAACATGCCCCTAATCTGTCTGTAAACTACAAAGCATATGATTGGAATACAATTAGCCCGTATCAAATCTAATTTGGCACTAAGATGCCTGAAACAATTCTTTCTCATTAACCTAATTTCCATTAGCGTTTGAGAAAATTACATTGACATACTGACTGACTGCTTTAATAACCTAAGCGGACCTACAATTAGTTATTGTCACAGCTGAAAAAAAAATTGGTCATGGTTCATCACATGGTTACCATGTAGCGAGCAAGCTGGTATAGCATCCACTTTATCCTTAAGGTTCATACCGGCTTTCCTGGCTGCCTCTGAGCTAAAGTCGGCCGCAAGCTGCTTGAGTGCATTAGCCACCTGCTCCTCCACGAAAAGACCAATGAAGTTGAAGGATGTGTACAGTTCGAGGGGCACTGGGGTGGGAAATAGACCCCGCCACTGCCGTACGCTAGCTCGGAGGGCCTCACATAGAGCCTCGACCTTGTGGTCTGCACACTGATGAAAAAGCAAACACAAAGAAATACTAAGATTGATGACATTTATCGTATTTTCCGGACTATAAGTCGTACCGGAGTACAAGTTGCACCAGCCATAATATACATACCGTATTTTTCGGACTAAAAGTCGCTCCGGAATATAGTCACATTAACCATAAAATGCACAATAACGTGGAAAAAAAATATATATATATAAGTCGTTCCTGATTATAAGTCGCACCTCTGGCCGAACTATGGAAAAAAAACTGCGACTTACAGTCCAGAAAATACAGTAGTTCAAACACTTTGACTTGTAGTTTGATGAGTTCCTGTACTCACCGTGAAGAACTGGCACAGCGTGATGTGAGGGAAAATGTTGTGGGCTTTGTTTTTGCCACACTTGACACGACTCTGTTGCCAGAAATGGGAGAGCTGGTTCTGGAGCGGTCCACTGGGTCACAGGTAGAGTACAAATTCCCTGGGTAGAGGGTCATCCAGGAATGGGTCATCCACATGGGAGCACAGCCTGAGGTATAAGTGATACAGAGTATGGAAATATGGAAGGAAGTTATGTTTTCAACACCATTTGTATGTCAGCAAGAAAATTACAATAACATTTTGACTAGGATATAAATCAACATATCCATACTTTATCAGTAATAGAATTAATGACAGACAGCATAAGTTGGGTATCGATTTCGGTGTACAAAATAGTGTTGATTCAATTAGGATTTCATCCTTTTTTTATCCTTGTTAGAGGTAGCCCCAAATGCATGCCTTTATAATTTTATGCTACTTTGCTTTCAGGAAATGGTGTACGAACGCACACACGCACGCGCGCACACACGCACGCACGCGCACACGCACACACGAACACACGCACACACACACAACCCTGCACAGATGATTGTCTACAAAAATATTTGCAGGCATTTATTATTACTGCTAGGTGGCACGATGGCGCACTGGGTAGCATGTCCGCGTCACAGTGTAGAGGTTGTGGGTTCTATTCTGGCTCCAGCCACTAGCATATTCTTCTGGTGCTTGTGGGGGTTTCCTCCGGGTACTCCAGTTTCGTCCCACATCCCCAAAATTAACCCTAACCCTCCCACATCCTCAAAACGTGTTTGGGAGACCGACTGAGCGCTCCAAATCGCTCGTAGGTTTAAATGTGAATGCGGATGGTTGTTCGTCAATGTGTGCCCTAAAATTGTCTGGCAACCAGTTTAGGGTGTCAGCGGGCTCTAACACACCCAAGAACCTCGTGAGAAGAAGCGGTTTGGAAAATAGATGGATGGGTAGATGTATAGATTATTTACTAAACTCCATGTACTCATTTCAGACATGAGCCCCGACAGGGTTTTGCCCAGAAGAGGACAGCGTAACACATTACTGTGTACTGTCTTACTGAGTCGTAATACAATACATCTTTATGTATACTATAGCGCTTTCACCGTAACATTGTTTTTGTCTATTTTTCACCACAGGTTCTGTATAGTCAAGCTTGGTTTTCACTCACCAGCCACAAGCTGCTTGAACAGTCAGGCCTCCAGTTGACACCAGAGCTTTTAAACTGTAACATACAAGAGAGTGCAATGTTAATGGTACTTTAACATCATCTGTCACTAAAAAAAAAAAAGACATATTTCTTTGTACAAAACAAAAATATCAGTTAAGGAATAGGTTCACCATTATACTTTCCATCATCATCATTATATTGCACAGTCCAGTAGTACCAAGGACCTGAGCTATATCATTAGGTAAAGTGTAACCATAGCAGAAGTGACTCTTTAATTATTATTCATTGATAGAAACTGGGATTGAAATTAAAGAATTTCTCTGTGTAAACTAAAATCTTTGTTTTCATTCGGCCTGCACAAGATTGTGGATTCGATGACCAGAGCTAAACATATCCTCGAACGAGATAGAGAGCAATCGCAATTCATCACTCCATCCATCTTTCCCACTGCTTAACATAGCAATCATCACATGCCAAGGAGCTGTAAGCAGTTTTGGATGAATGTAAGACACGCTCTGACATAACAGCATCCCATGAATGGAAAATTTTCATCAGCTAGTATGTTGTCTTTCCATTATTCTGCCATTGGAAAAAAGTCATTCATCATCACTGAATAATTGAGGTGTTTGGGTTGTGTTGAATAAAAGCTCTCCTGTCACAAATTAGCTGGATTTTATCTGCTGGGAAATGGCAATGCTATGTGAGCAGTCAAAATAAAAGTTTTAAATGCTTGATTCAGCAATAACATACTACTGCAGATACAACAAGACATGCTATGACAAGAACTCATCGCTCGGGTTGGAGATGGAGTGACTGTTGTTGGTCACTGTTTAAATAATTAGCATTTTTAGATCCCAAATTATTTAAAACTGCCATTTTAGGGTTATGAAATTACATCTTTTTGCAAAGGTGGCAACTTAGCAAAACAATTAATCCTATTTTCAAGCTCTGATTGTTGTTAAAATGTTATACAAACAAATACAGTTGAGCTAGTTTTAATGTTGTCGAATGTAGTATTTTATTTTGAGTTGTAACAATGTCATGTAAACCAGGACCAAACATTTTTCACTGAGAGTTTTTGGACCCATGTAGTAAATTGACATTCCTTGTGTTAGTTATTAGTTTAGTTATAGTGTGTCTCCCACGGGAGCAACAAAACTTCTCATTAGGGTCTTGGGCTGAAAAAGTTTAAGACTCCCTCCACTATACCCTTTTGAAAAATTACACATTTTTTGTTGAGCGTCAGGTGGACCAGCAATAACATGCTGTGGGCTAACAGACAAATAATAACTACAATAATTAAAACAGATTTGAAACTGCAGATTCTGAACAGAACAAAAACAGGCCCAACAAAAAACACACGGATGCACGCACATGGACACAGCACCCACTTAAGGAAATATTCTTGCAGCTGAACTGTTGAAATAACTGTGGGAAATCCCACAGAATGGTTTCCATCCTTACATTTCCTGTTTACAAATCAAACAAACACATACACATGAAAAACAGCTGGCAGTAAAAAAACTCACTAATTATGTATCAGATAATTCAAGTTTGCGTCAGAGGAATTCTACAAACTATGACGTTTTATTTTCAGTACAAAATGTATTAAATCAGCAATCACAGGTAATTTTTGCACATGAAGAAAATATATGCTCATGCTTGGTAAACGGAAAGCGACAAAGAGATTGATGTATTGTATAACAGCAAACATGGATTGGAATACTACCTCAGGTTATGATTGTTGAAAAAAATGCCCATCTTTTTCCCCCCAGCGAACACATGTACGCACTGCAATTGTGTGGGCACTCCTTGCCTTCTGCTGGTGCGTGGACAGGTTTTGTGCCATAATTCCTCAATTTAGTGTCAGGGATCGGATGGAGCAGGGCAACCAAATGCAGCTTGGACCAGGGTTTATAGGAGAAAACAAAAACAGACTCGGCAAACTGACATGACTTAACAAAATAACTAGAGGACTAACCGACAGGGAGGTGACACAAAGGACGTGAAGACATTAAACGACAAGAAGAACCAAAAAGACATCAAGACGACAACAATGATCCGCCCAGGCGTGAGGGGCAGACAGGACTTATACACACGACAGGTAACAAGAGGCAGGTGAGAATAATCAAACTAATCATGGGCACACGGGAGGGGAGGGGCGAGCACACAGACAGAAATCATGACAACAGACACATAGTGGAACGGCTGGGGACGAGACGTGATATTTAGAAGTTTTATTTTGACTTTGACTGTTCACGGCTGAACGACTGCATTGACTCGCTACTTACAGAAGAACTTAAAGCCAACACAAGTCACCACATCACTGAGTGGAAGAGCACTAAAATGTAATGCTCTCAAATTAGTTCAAATTAATGACAGAACATTTTTAAATCAAAAATATTGTTTACAAGCATACGTACATATATGTTTACCTCAATGAGGGTAAAAAAAAACTAAATAAATACACATCGCCAGTGTTTCGAGCCCGGGTAGGGGTTGAGAAGAGATGAATCTTGCAGTAGAATTGTAACTTACCGATATAACCACTGAGCTGCACCAGTGCAAATGCATGAAGTGGAAATGGGTTATTATTCAAGTTTAGTTCTTTGGTGCATGCCAAAAACTAAGTTTAAAACATACGGGATATTGCCCGCGGTTCGATTCCGAGTAGGGTTTGAGTTGAGTTTTGCAGTGGAATTGTAATTTGATGAAGTAACCACTGAGCTACCCCAGTGTATATACATGAAGTGGAAATAAGTTACCGTATTTGCCGGTGTATTGGTCGACCTTTTTCGATCCAAAATCGACCGAAAAAAATCGACCTCGACTTATACACCGAGTCATAAAATTTAACTTCGTATTCATCGCTTCAAATGTGATGGTAACCAAGGCCGTTTCTCATGCATCTCATTGTGCGTTGCACTTAGAAAATTTGAACCGGGCGGCGTGCGCGAGTGCGCTGCCCGCTGGAAGTCGAATGAGGCTCAGCGATCTCCTCCGCGGTGCTTATAAACAGCCGATCCGCTCGGCGGGGGTATTTTCGGCCACTCGGCGCGTGCGCACGGCCTCCCGGATGTGCCGGGCGGCGTGCGCGAGTGTGCGGCCCGCTGGAAGTCGAATGAGGCTCAGCGATCTCCTCCGCGGTGCTTATAAACAGCCGATCCGCTCGGCGGGGGCTATTTTCGGCCACTCGGCGCGTGCGCACGGCCTCCCGGATGTGCCGGGCGGCGTGCGCGAGTGCGCGGCCCGCTGGAAGTCGAATGAGGCTCAGCGATCTCCTCCGCGGTGCTTATAAACAGCCGATCCGCTCGGCGGGGGCTATTCTCGGTCACTCGGCGCGTGCGCACGGCCTCCCGGATGTGCCGGGCGGCGTGCGCGAGTGCGCGGCCCGCTGGAAGTCGAATGAGGCTCAGCAATCTCCTCCGCGGTGCTTATAAAGTGCCGATCCGCTCGGCTTGGAGCTATTTCCGGCCTCCCGTTGGTGCCGGGCGGCGTGCGCGAGCTCGCCGGCCGCTAGAAGTCGAATGAGGCGCCGCGATCTCCTCCGCGGTGCTTATAAACAGCCGATCCGCTCGGCGGGGGCTATTTTCGGCCACTTAACGCGTGCGCACGGCCTCCCGGATGTGCCGGGCGGGTGCGTGAGCTCGCCGGCCGCTGGAAGTCGAATGAGGCGCCGCGATCTCCTCCGCGGTGCTTATAAAGTGCCGATCCGCTCGGCTTGGAGCTATTTCCGGCCTCCCGTTGGTGCCGGGCGGCATGCGCGAGCTCGCCGGCCGCGATCTCCTCCGCGGTGCTTATAAACAGCCGCATGCGCACGGCCTCCCGGAATTTGAACACATTTCGTCAATAAATTTCGCATATGAAGTTTAATATAATGCAACAATTGAGCTCGACTTATACAAAGGATATATCATAAAATCGTAAATTTCCGTCGAATTTTAGGGGGTCGACTTATACACAGAGTCGACCTGTACACCGGCAAATACGGTATTATTTAAATTTAGTTCTTTGATGCATGCCAAAGTTAAATAACATACTCGACATCACCAGTGGTTCGAGCCCGGGTAGGGTTTGCGAAGAGAGTAATTCTGCAATAGAATTATAACTTGACAATGTAACCACTAAGCTACACTAGTGTAAATGCATGAAGTGGAAATGGGTTATTATTCAAATTTAGTTCTTTGGTGCATTCCAAAAAATAAAGATAAAAAACACACTCGACATCGCCTGTGGTTCGATCCCGGGTAGGGTTTGTGAAGAGACGAAATCTGCAGTAGAACAGGTACTGGACGATGTAATAACTGAGCTACACCATTGCAGATGCATTTAAAAGGAAATGTGTTATTATTTAAATTTAGTTATTTATTGCATAAGTTAAAAACACACTGATTATCACCCGCGGTTCGAGCCCGGGTAGGGTGTGAGAAGAGACGAATTCTGCAGTAGAATTACACGTTGACAAAGTAACCACTGAGCTACACCAGTGCAAATGGTACCTGAAGTGGAAATGGGTTATTCAAGTTTGTTCTTTGGTGCATGCTGTTAGAGATTTGCTCACTCCAACTTATTTTGCAAAAACCACACGGTAGACATGCAAGTTCTTTTAGACGCCTGCAGGTGGAGAGTTCACTCGTTGAAGGAATGAAGTCTAAAAACTCTCCCTCCTGCAAGGGCATATTTATTAAGAGAAACAGAGTGGGGGTAAGAGTAGGTTGAATAGGAAGCCCTTGTGCTCTAGTCAAAACATATCAGGGGATGTTTTACGACCTTGTGGAGGATGGGACAAGGTAGGTTATTTATTACCGGTTGCATTCCAACATAATCATACGATAAGGATAATCTGAAAAACCCTAACATCTCCCTCCTGTTTTATCATATGATTATGCCACCCCAAACAACAAAGACAAGTAAAAGAAAAAAAAATGTGTACATGTATAATGAAGAAAGAAGAATAGTAAAACAAAAACAAACAATGATAGCAACACTTTCCAGTGAAGATGAGGCATTACCTTAATACCCCCAGATCAAACTTATTGTGTAAGCGAAAAACCTGCCGGCCAGATGTTATTAGCAGGAAAATTCTTACACGGTCCCTTTGCCTAAGACGACCAGAATGCTATCAATAAAAAACAAAAACCCAGAAACAGTACATCATTGTATCCATCACTTGCGAAGCATTTTCGATGGTCAAATCATCAAGTTTCTGTAAAACATGCTCAACAGAACAACATCTACGCAATCCATGTTTCATTATCGTCATCACATCCGTCATCTCTAAGAAGTTGTATATGTGCTCGTGTTTTCGTCAGCTGATGATGTTCTAGTCTGTAGGTGTGGTCTGTCACACACACTGGCGCACACACTCGTGTCCAGTTGGCAGGCAGCATCGGACAACTCTTGTGACCATAAAACCATGATCCGTTCTGAACAGGATAGGATGCAGGTGAGGCAGTGCTTCCGAACTTCTGGACGAAGTAGGTCCCGTCCGATGGTGCAGCCATGTTGGTAGTAGAGCCCTTACACCTTGAAAACGGCTCTCTCATCCTGGCACACAGCGGCGATGTCCAAAGCTCTCATCCAGTCTCCTCTCTAGCTGGTCTCTCTGTGTAGGCCACTTGCGGTATTGTTCATCCTCTAACAGTCACATTGAGATTTTCCCAGAATAGCTGATCACAGGCAATGTCTGCAAGTCCAGGGCGGTAAGGGTCGGCATCTTTGACTGTGACAGCACGGTGTTGATATCCAACTCCTGGATGCCGTGTCCCTGTAAAACAATGCTCTAGACTTTCTTGCTACGTTTCACATAATAATAATGATGAGTAAATCATCAGATACCTCTCGTGCATACACCCCAACAAACGTTAAGTAGATGTGAGATAACTTGCATGAAGTCTACTTAACTAAACATTGAGTAAATATGGGATAACTTAAAAACTGTCCCGGTCAACAACAATTCATAAATCGAAACTACAAGGTATAATAGATAAAGAACTTCTCTTTAGCTAGACAAAGAACAAAAGTGTTCTGTTCATAAATAGTGAGGGCCTCTCACAGATAAGACAAGGAAGGGAGTATAAGAACTCCCTAAAACCTGGCAGATGTGTTGGCCTTGAGCGAAGGTATGAGACCTCCGGTTCAGGCTGGCCAGCGCTTCTACAAAACTAATTATCCTGACATTTCCCCACTGTTTATCACATATTTGCTCAAATTCAAACATCACCGTAAACAACCCCTTTTCTCGACTCTCAGTCGTCGGATCACATTCATGAGGACAAATATGTTTACACCAAAGGATAAATGTTGTGATGTCATCATTCAGAATCCCATGGATCTGGGAAAAGTCTGGTAACACAGATGCAGGAATTTTGCCATCAACATCATCATGTTGCCGCTCAGACATTAGGTATATCTGAGCAATCTCGTCCTCCATGGGTGATATTACTGTAGTGGCGAGACAATTAAACAGAGCACGAAGACACGGTATGCAACATCCATACAAGGTGAGCATAGCAGCAATACTGCAACTGATGGTAAAATTGAGGACACAATGGCGTTATACTTCCCAAAAGCATTCATCCACTTGTAGTGCTCTTTCATCCTCGTTTTGAGGGATCGCAGGCCTGCAATTCGTCAGGCTCCCATCAGGGGCGGTGTTGTTGGGGATGAAGGTGCAGCATTGTTCTCCAAACATTGCGCAGACGCCTCCTTTCTCAGACCACAACATATCATGAGCATTGTGGTTCTGGATCGACATTAGGGAAGGCGTGGCTAGCTGTTCATGCACTGCCTCGAGCCCCGCTTGTGTCCGTTTGCCCAATTTCTGCATGTTGTAATGGATGTAATTTATCCTGTCTACGCTCTTGTTCATCGCTCACCAGCAGCAAATGGATGACTCCCATCCCGCTGCAATTTGGTCATTTAATTCTTATTAATCAGGAACTCCTCTAGGGACTCCAATTGCATCAATTTCGGTCAGATCATCGTCGCCTCTCAAATTTAAAGACATTTTGGTTTTTACCAGCTTTTTCCCCAGATCTTGGCATGTTGATGTATATACAATTTCGCTTGACTACATTCTCTGAAAGCAATGGCTTCTTTTTTTTTTCTTTTTTCTCTCAATGGATATTATGCTCTGTCACACACTTCACAATCCAGTAGACGTGACAGATTTCACACAATCTTTGGTCAATGGCAACGGTACAACATAAATAATCGGTCGCAAAGCCATACATATGACATATTCAATTTTTTTCTGTCTTTGCAGCTTGTTTTGCCATAAGCAATCAATTGTTTCTTTTTTCAGTTACTCTTATAGTTAGTTACCTGAAAGTAATTATCCACATTCATTCTAGATATTCATCCCATTCTTTAACATCTACAGAGGTTGTTGACAAAGTACACATATCAACATCATACTTTCATGGCAGTCCAGATCCGACACAGCAGATCATCCTGCAAAGGTCAAATTGATCTTTTAAATTGGAGGCATTCAGTGTTTTTGTTTTTGTTGAAACAAGCTCTACAAAAAAAAATGTTTTGTTTTGAAAATGTTTTGAATATGAATCAAATCCATATGTTGTATAAAGCTGACTGACCTGCCCCACTATCCCTCCTCTTGAGCCATGTGACACGCACCATGGCTCAATATTGCTGCAATTTGCATAGGTTCTTTGGTAGGGTAGGTCATTTATAGATGCCATTCTCTAATCTTGCCCCTTTTTTCGTCCATAATTGAATTTCACTCTATGGAATTTGTCACTGCACATCTTTAAAAATGTTTCAGTGATCTAATCTGTTTCTTGTGTGTATAAAATTTGAAGTGTCTTTTGCGCTGCAGCTTTGTGGTTCTGTCTGCAAGCTTGTTACCTCTTGACACCTTATCAGTCTCGTGTGTGTGTGTGTACTGCACACGTGCACATAGCTACTTTTCGTGGCAATTGGACTGTTTTGACAACTAGCTTAGCAAGTAAATGGATGCCTTCCCCGAATGGGGAGTGACTCAGCTAGCAAATGATTAGACATTTTCACTTTCTTGTAGTTTCTTTAGTTACTTTTCAATCGTTTTCTCATTGTTTATCACAAGAATCTTAGAAATTTGAATACGAATCAAAACGTATGTTTTATTTTACTCAATTGCATGATTTACAGAATCCATATGTAGTAAAGTGTTGTATTACTACATATGATTTCATCATCTTTTAATTTGACTTTCTTTCCAAAACGCTTCTTAATTTCTCAGTTCACACATCTTCTACATGTGTTACTGGTTCTCCAGTTTTTTCTCTAGTTAACTATCAATCCAAAAGCTACGTTTTTCTTTTTAGCATTCAACCTGCTCAAAATCACTCTTTCATCAAAGTCGCTCTACTAATTTTCTATAGTAGTCGCCAACGACTTCAACCATTCAACCTTTCATTCGGGCAATCATTCATCAATGCTTATCATATGCATCTCACACAGTCTCCAAAAAGGAGATTGGTCCCATTTCATCCAAGCTCACCACACACCATTCATATATCATTTTCAACTCAAGTTTCCTGGTAGAACAATCCACCAATCAAAAAACTTAACTAAAACAAACAACTGGCAAATTAATCAGAATTTTTTTTTCTTTGTTTTTAAATTTGAAGAACTCAAACTCTCAGATTTAGCTTGCATTTAGAATTTTGCATAATCTTATAACACAACCAATCAATTATTCCTATTAAATGTAGCATTGCAAAATCTTAAATTCACAATTTAGCTTCTCCCAATTCCTGAAAGCATGTTCTGTTGTTTTGTTTACTCCGAATTTCTCATGAGAGCTTGACACTAACATGCACTAGTGTGGATTAGTTTCTGCTCGCAAACAGATTTCTCTCTTTTTTCTTTCATTTTATCTGTCAAAATTGTTTCTGTTCTGCGGTGTAAATTGAATAGACAACAGTCTAGCAAATTTCTTTATACTAAAAGTTTAGCCAATCTTCATCAACTTAACACATACGCACACACATGCACAGCTCTCGCGTGCGGAAGGTAGGTCTCAGCAACAATGATTCGTCACAGGCTGGCCATTTCCTGTGGTCGATCATGAGCTGGTCCCTCCCATGCACACGAGGATAGCACATTATAATTTTATTTATCTATCTTCTAGAAGAGAGCTGCATTTCTTTACCACTTGATTTGCATATTTTAACTTTAGTGTAACACAATTAGATCTCTAGTCATTTGTAATTTGCCACCTCAAAATTATTATTATTATTATTATTATTATTATTATTATTATTATTATTATTATTATTATTATTAAACTCCTCTCGCCCCTCGCTTGAGCCGCGGCTTGAGCTGCGTGCGGCCTTGCACCTGCTCACAGGGGCCTTATTGTGTCCTGGTCTGACAAACACTTATAACCTCATCAGTTTTCATCTTTCTAGCTTTTGTCTCTTGAATTCGTTCTTATCTCTTTGTGAAGATTTCAACCACACTCTAGCACTTCTACCACTTCTTCCACATTTCAAATTTCCTTGTACTCCATACATTTTCTTCCACTTCAGCATGTATTGCATACAATTAAGAAATCTACTTGCCACGAACTTCTCATTTCAAAGAGAGCAGAGCAAGAGATTTACCGTTCTTATTTCCCATCTTAATTTTAGTAGTTTAAGGTTTTACAATTTTTTTTTCAATTTTTTTTCTTTGAGGATCCTCAATGCAGGTTTAAATTGACCTTTCAACAGATTACTAGCCTGTTTTATTGCCGTGGATCAACGCTAGAACTGCTTTTTAGTCACTTTATCCTACCAGTCACACACTCAATCACACACACTCCAGCGCTTTTTTTTTTTTTTTTTTAGGCCTCATAGCTCGGACAAACCAAAGCCGTATCTCATAGCTCGGACAAACCAAAGCCGTATCTCATAGCTCGGACAAACCAAAGCCGTATCTCATATCTCGGACAAACCAAAGCCGTATCTCATAGCTCGGACAAACCAAAGCCGTATCTCATAGCTCGGACAAACCAAAGCCGTATCTCTCGTGCACCTGTGGTTTTTTTTACGCGTTTCACGAACAACAACACAATCACACAACTTCAGGCCTTTAACTTACTTGTCCCCTGGTTCGTTGCACTGGCGGGTCCCGTCAATCCACCTCTGTCAGACAAAGTCAGACCTAAGATGCTGTCCCAGCGAAGAATTCTCTTCCCAGGACTTTCTTTTCCAGGTCCTCCAAATGGACGCTGGCTTGTCGACAATGCAGCACATCCTTCTTCGTCAGACAGATAGCGGGTATGAGGGGTCCCGGGTTTCGGCACCAAAATGTTAGAGATTTGCTCACTCCAACTTATTTTGCAAGAACCACACGGTAGACAAGCAAGTTCTTTTAGACACCTGCAGGTGGAGAGTTCACTCGTTGAAGGAATGAAGTCTAAAAACTCTCCCTCCTGCAAGGGCATATTTATTAAGAGAAACAGAGTGGGGGTAAGAGTAGGTTGAATAGGAAGCCCTTGTGCTCTAGTCAAAACATATCAGGGGATGTTTTACGACCTTGTGGAGGATGGGACAAGGTAGGTTATTTATTACCGGTTGCATTCCAACATAATCATACGATAAGGATAATCTGAAAAACCCTAACACATGCCAAAAAAATAAAGTTAAAAACACACTAGACATCGCCCGTGGTTCGATCCCGAGTAGGGTTTGAGAAGAGACGAATTCTGCGGTAGAATTGTAACTTGATGAAGTAACCACTGAGCGACACCAGTGTGAATGAATGAAGTGGAAATGGGTTGTTATTCAAGTTCTGTGGTGCATTCCCCCCAAAAAAAGTTAAGAAACAAACTGGACATCGCCCGTGGTTCGATCTCGAGTAGGGTTTGAAAAGAGACAAATTTTGCAGTAGAATTGTAAGTTGATGAAGGAACCACTGAGCTACACCAGTGCAAATGCATTTAAAGGTGTCACGTGCTGGTGCCACCTGCGACGGGACCACGCCCCCCCTGTCAGTGGAATCACCGTCACCTGCCACGGGTTCATGGACAGCGCTATATCAGCGCCGCAAGCGCAGAACCGAGTGCCAGTCTGTCCCTTGATGCTGCTTCGCTCATCAGTCCCGGAGAAACTTGACTCGCTTGACTATTCGAAACCCCCGCAGAACCGTTTGTCCTCTCCAGCCCGATCGCCGCTCCAGCGCCGGCTGTTCCCATCATCCCCTTCCAATAAAGTCCGTCGTCACGCACTTGG
Organism: Syngnathus scovelli; assembly: GCF_024217435.2. Taxonomy (NCBI): domain Eukaryota; kingdom Metazoa; phylum Chordata; class Actinopteri; order Syngnathiformes; family Syngnathidae; genus Syngnathus; species Syngnathus scovelli. The sequence goes on from NC_090853.1 coordinate 13,787,973, forward strand.
CTGTACTGTCCGATCCTTAACAGTACAGACTGGCCAACGCTATGCAGTCAGCGAACGACGAGACGGCATTGAGCCGACTGGAGCGAGCCGAGACCGCCATCAGCAGCCTGTCCGCCGGCATCCGGAACCTGATCGAGGTTGGTCAGCAACAACAGCTGCAGCAGCAGGAGATGGCCCAAGCCCTCCAGAGACTGTCGGTGGCTGCGTCCCCGGCTGTCACGGCACCCCAGCACCGCCCGTCTGCCGAAGCCAGGAGGCTCGAGGACGTCCTGGAGCCCCGCCTCGGCAACATCGAAAAGTTCAACGGCGATCCCAAGCACGTGAGGGCGTTTGTGACCAACTGTCGCATAATGTTCAGCCTCCAGCCCGTCACGTTTGCGTCAGAATCAGCCAAGGTCGGGTTCGTTCTAACCCACCTCACGGGCGAGGCGCGGCTATGGGGTTTGGCAGAGTATGAAAGAATGGCCCCGGCATGCGATTCCTTCGACGCCTTCGCAGAGGAATTGCTCTGCCTGTTCGACCTGGGATCCGCCGCCGAAGACGCCGCCGAGGAACTGGCGACGCTGCGTCAAGGTAGCCGATCGGTCGCGGAGTACGCCCTTAAGTTCCAGACGTTGGCCGGCAGCAGCGGATGGAACGCGCCAGCGCTCGTTAGCACATTCCTAAACGGCCTCGCCGAGTATATGAAAGACGAACTGGTGTCTTACGATCGCCCGCGAACCCTGAAGGGCGCGATGGACTTGGCGGCCCGAGTAGACCGGCGGATCCGGACGCGGCGGCGCGATCGGGAGAGGAGGTCCCCGCGGAATCCGCGTGGCCACATTCCTCCGTCTGCTGGGGACCCATCAACCACACCACCCGCCGAGCCCATGGATCTGGGAGGGGCTCGGGTTCCCTCGGAGGAGCACCGTCGACGCCTCTCGCTGGGCTTGTGTTTTTACTGTGGGGAGGGGGGCCATCGGGTGGCGGGGTGCCCGTTAAAAGGCCGGAACTCACGCGGCGTCGGGGGATCCGCGTGAGCTCAACCAGCACCGGCTCTCCCAGTCCCAGCACGCTCACGCTACAGGCACGTGTCCAGCTTGCGGCGGCCGACCAGAACGTGGCGGCCTTGGTGGATTCCGGCGCGGAGGGGAACATCATGGACTTTAGCCTGGCGCGTCAGTGGGGTGTCGGCTTCCTCCCGCTGAGCCCGTCCATTCCCGCGCGTGCCATTGATGGCCGTCTGATTGGCGAGGTGGCTTTCGTGACGGAACCGGTTAAGGTAATGCTCTCCGGCAATCACCACGAGACCATCCAGTTTTTTCTTCTTTCCCTCCCAGGACAGCAGCTCATCCTGGGGCACCCTTGGTTGCGGCAGCACAACCCGGTGCTGGACTGGGAGGTGGGGGTTGTACGGCAGTGGAGCGACCGCTGCCATCGAGTGTGCCTGAAGGCGGCCACCAGCCCACTCGGCAGAGCCCCGCCCAGGTACAGTTCCGACATCTCCAATGTCCCAGCAGTTTATCACGAACTCAAGGAGGTTTTTAGTAAAGCCAGGGCCGCTTCTCTTCCTCCACACCGGTCCTACGATTGTGCCATCGACCTGTTGCCCGGCACCTTCCCTCCCAAGGGACGCGTCTACTCCCTGTCCGCTCCTGAGCGCCGGGCTATGGAGGAATACATCCGGGAGTCCCTGGCAGCCGGTATCATACGGCCGTCCTCTTCACCTGCGGGAGCGGGGTTTTTCTTCGTGAAGAAGAAGGAGGGCACGCTCCGCCCGTGTACCGACTACCGGGGAATAAACGAGATCACCGTAAAGAACCGATACCCTCTGCCTCTTCTTTCTTCCGCCTTTGAGAGCCTTCAGGGTGCCACCATCTTCACAAAGCTGGATCTTCGCAACGCCTACCACCTGATCTGCATCCAGGAGGGAGACGAGTGGAAGACGGCTTTCAACACCCCGAGCGGACACTACGAGTACTTGGTGGTTCCGTTTGGGCTCACCAACGCCCCAGCAGTTTTCCAGTCCCTGATAAACGAAGTGTTACGAGACATGCTGGACAAATTTGTGTTTGTTTATTTGGATGACATCCTCATCTTCTCCCGCTCGCTTCCTGAGCACATCAAGCATGTTCGGGCGGTGCTGCGACGCCTCCTAGAGAATTCGCTCTACGTGAAGGCAGAGAAGTGCGAGTTCCACACCTCCTCTGTCAAATTCCTCGGCTATGTGGTGCGTGAGGGATCCATCGAAATGGACCCTGGGAAGGTGGAGGCGGTCACGTCATGGCCTGTGCCCGAGACACGCAAGCGGCTGCAACAATTCTTAGGTTTCGCGAACTTTTATCGACGTTTTATCCGTGGATACAGCACGGTGGCCGCGCCACTCACCGCCCTTACCAGCCCCACCTCCCCATACAAATGGACAGAACGGGCGGAACAGGCATTTCAGGAGCTTAAGAGGAGGTTCACATCCGCTCCCATCCTCAGAGTTCCCGATCCCGACAGACAGTTCGTGGTCGAAGTGGACGCCTCGGACGTGGGTGTCGGGGCGGTGTTGTCTCAATGTAGCCGCCAGACGATCGTCTCCACCCGTGCGCCTTCTTTTCTCGCCGTTTGTCAGCCTCAGAAAGGAACTATGACATCGGTAATCGGGAGCTCCTCGCCGTCAAGTTGGCTTTGAAGGAGTGGCGACATTGGCTGGAGGGCGCCACCACTCCGTTCATTGTCTGGACCGACCACCGCAACTTGGAGTATCTGAGATCGGCCAAGAGACTGAACGCGAGACAAGCACGGTGGGCTCTGTTCTTTGACCGGTTTGAGTTCTCTCTTTCCTACGGACCGGGTTCCCGTAACGCGAAGGCGGACGCCCTGTCGCGTTTGTTTCCTGGTGGGGAGGAGGGACAGGGTCCGCCTCCCACTATCCTCCCGAGGTCGGTTCGGGTGGCGGCTCTCACATGGGAGATCGAACGCCAAGTGGAAGCCGCATCACGCGATCAACCCGGCCCCAGCAACTGCCCGGAGGGTCGCCTGTTCGTCCCTGAAGGCCTGCGATCGGCCGTGCTGCAATGGGCGCAGGACTCACGCCTGGCCTGTCATCCCGGCGCTGCACGCACGAGGTACGTGGTGGCACAGCGTTTCTGGTGGCCCACCTGGCAAGTGGACACCAGCGATTACGTCAGAGCCTGCTCAATCTGTAACCGCTACAAGACGTCTACTCGTCCTCCGGCCGGGCTGCTTCAACCCTTGCCGGTTCCCCAGCGTCCCTGGTCTCACCTGTCAATTGACTTTGTCACAGGCCTCCCCCCCTCAGAGGGAAACACGGTGGTCCTCACGGTGGTAGACCGTTTTAGCAAGATGACGCATTTCATCCCTCTGCCTAAGCTCCCATCTGCGAGGCAGACGGCGTCCATCATGGTGCGGGAGGTGTTTCGTCACCACGGTCTTCCACAAGACATCGTGTCAGACCGAGGACCTCAATTCGCTTCCACCTTCTGGATGGAGTTCTGCCGACTCCTCGGCGCCACGGCCAGCCTCTCCTCGGGGTTTCACCCTCAGTCCAACGGTCAAGCAGAGCGCCTGAACCAGGAACTGGGCAGGGCTCTCCAATGCATGGCCGCCGGGGACCAGCGCGGGAGGGTTCAACAGCTTCCCTGGGTAGAGTATGCTCACAATTCCCTTCCCAGCTCGGCCACGGGACTTTCGCCTTTCCACTGCGTCTTCGGGTACCAGCCACCCTTGTTCGCCCACCAGGAGCGTGGTGCGGCGTGCCCGTCGGCCCAGGCTTGTGTCCGCCGTTGTCATCGTGCCTGGGCGAGGGGCCGGGTCACTCTTCTCCGCTCTGTTTCAGGCTACGCCCGCCAGGCGAACAAGCACCGGACGCCGGCTCCGGAGTACAGAGTGGGGCAGCGTGTGTGGCTCTCGACGCGGGATTTGCCGCTGCGAGCGGGATCCCGCAAACTGGCGCCCCGCTTTGTTGGACCGTTCCCTATCCAGAAGGTGATTGGCCCGGCCGCAGTCCGTCTGCTCCTTCCAGACTCCATGAAGGTTCATCCCACGTTCCACGTGTCCCGTGTGCGGCCCATCCATGAGAGCGCGTTGGCGCCGGCGCCCGTTCCGCCGCCGCCGCCCCAGCTCGTCGATGGGGGCCCGGCTTACGCTGTCCGCTCCCTGCTCCGATCGCGGCGGCGTGGTCGGGGCCTACAATATCTCGTGGACTGGGAGGGTTATGACGACGCGCACCGCTCCTGGGTTCCGAGCCGCTGGATACTCGACCGTTCGCTCATCACGGAGTTCCATCGCTGTCATCCGGACCAACCGAGGAGGGACGAGGGGACCAGGGGTGAGGGTCTGGGGAGGTCTTGCCCACCGGTACCGGGGTCTTCTGCCCCCGCGCCCGTCGAGCCTGCGTCTGGCGAGGTGTCGGACGTTTCAGCGGTGTGCTGACCCCTCCACCTGGCCGCCCGGGGTATTGCCTTCCTTTTTTTTTTTTTTTGTTGTTGTTGTTTTGTTGTTTTCGGTTCCTGGAGACGTCGGGAGCCGTCCCTTGTGGGGGGGGTTCTGTCACGTGCTGGTGCCACCTGCGACGGGACCACGCCCCCCCTGTCAGTGGAATCACCGTCACCTGCCACGGGTTCATGGACAGCGCTATATCAGCGCCGCAAGCGCAGAACCGAGTGCCAGTCTGTCCCTTGATGCTGCTTCGCTCATCAGTCCCGGAGAAACTTGACTCGCTTGACTATTCGAAACCCCCGCAGAACCGTTTGTACTCTCCAGCCCGATCGCCGCTCCAGCGCCGGCTGTTCCCATCATCCCCTTCCAATAAAGTCCGTCGTCACGCACTTGGCTGTACTGTCCGATCCTTAACAAAAGGGAATGGGTTATTATTTAAATTTAGTTATTTGTTGGATGCCAAAATACCGTATTTGCCGGTGTACAGGTCAACTCGGTGTATAAGTCGAGCCCCTAAAATTCGACGGAAATTTACGATTTTATGATATATCCTTTGTATAAGTCGAGCTCAATTGTTGCATTATATTAAACTTCATATGCGAAATTTATTGACGAAATGTGTTCAAATTCCGGGAGGCCGTGCGCATGCGGCTGTTTATAAGCACCACGGAGGAGATCGCGGAGCCTCATTCGACTTCCAGTGGCCGGCGAGCTCGCGCACGCCGCCCGGCACCAACGGGAGGCCGGAAATAGCTCCAAGCCGAGCGGATCGGCACTTTATAAGCACCGCGGAGGAGATCGCGGAGCCTCATTCGACTTCCAGCGGCCGGCGAGCTCGCGCACCCGCCCGGCACATCCGGGACGCCGTGCGCACGCGCCAAGTGGCCGAAAATAGCCCCCGCCGAGCGGATCGGCTGTTTATAAGCACCGCGGAGGAGATTGCTGAGCCTCATTCGACTTCCAGCGGGCCGCGCACTCGCGCACGCCGCCCGGCACATCCGGGAGGCCGTGCGCACGCGCCGAGTGACCGAGAATAGCCCCCGCCGAGCGGATCGGCTGTTTATAAGCACCGCGGAGGAGATCGCTGAGCCTCATTCGACTTCCAGCGGGCAGCGCACTCGCGCACGCCGCCCGGTTCAAATTTTCTAAGTGCAACGCACAATGAGATGCATGAGAAACGGCCTTGGTTACCATCACATTTGAAGCGATGAATACGAAGTTAAATTTTATGACTCGGTGTATAAGTCGAGGTCGATTTTTTTCGGTCGATTTTGGATCGAAAAAGGTCGACCAATACACCGGCAAATACGGTAGTTAAAAAACACACTTGACATCACCCGTGGTTCAATCCCGTTAGGGATTGAGAAGAGACGGATTCTGCAGTAGAATTGCAACTTGACAAAGTAACTGCTGAGCTACACCAGTGAAAATGCATGAAGTGGAAATGAGTTATTTAAATTTTGTTCTTTGTTGCATGCCAAAAAAGTTAAATAAAACACTGGACATTGCCCGAGTAGAGTTTGAGAAGAGACGAGTTCTGCAGTAGAATTGTAACTTGACGAAGTGGAAATGGGCTATTCAAGTTTAGTTCTTTGGTGCATGCCAAAAACTAAGTTTAAAACATACGGGATATTGCCCGCGGTTCGATTCCGAGTAGGGTTTGAATTGAGTTCTGCAGTGGAATTGTAATTTGATGAAGTAACCACTGAGCTACACCAGTGTATATGCATGAAGTGGAAATAAGTTATTATTTAAATTTAGTTCTTTGATGCATGCCAACACACTGGACATCACCAGTGGTTCGAGCCCCGGTAGGGTTTGCGAAGAGAGGAATTCTGCAATAGAATTATAACTTGACAATGTAACCACTAAGCTACACTAGTGTAAATGCATGAAGTGGAAATGGGTTATTATTCAAATTTAGTTCTTTGGTGCATTCCAAAAAATAAAGATAAAAAACACACTCAACATCGCCCGTGGTTCGATCCCGGGTAGGGTTTGTGAAGAGACGAAATCCGCAGTAGAACAGGTACTGGACGATGTAACAACTGAGCTATATTGCAGATGCATGTAAAAGGACATGTGTTATTATTTAAATTTAGTTATTTATTGCATAAGTTAAAAACACACTGGTTATCGCCCGTGGTTCGAGCCCGGGTAGGGTGTGAGAAGAGACGAATTGCAGTAGAAAGTAACCAAAGTAACCACTGAGCTACACCAGTGAAAATGGTACCTGAAGTGGAAATGGGTTATTCAAGTTTAGTTCTTTGGTGCATGCCAAAAAATAAAGTTAAAAACACACTAGACATCGCCCGTGGTTCGATCCCGAGTAGGGTTTGAGAAGAGACGAATTCTGCGGTAGAATTGTAACTTGATGAAGTAACCACTGAGCGACACCAGTGTGAATGAATGAAGTGGAAATGGGTTGTTATTCAAGTTCTGTGGTGCATTCCAAAAAAAAAAGTTAAGAAACAAACTGGACATCGCCCGTGGTTTGATCTCAAGTAGGGTTTGAAAAGAGACAAATTTTGCAGTAGAATTGTAAATTGATGAAGGAACCACTGAGCTACACCAGTGCAGATGCATTTAAAGGGAATGGGTTATTATTTAAATTTAGTTATTTGTTGCATGCCAAAATAGTTAAAAAACACACTTGACATCACCCGTGGTTCAATCCCGTTAGGGATTGAGAAGAGACGGATTCTGCAGTAGAATTGCAACTGAGCTACACCAGTGAAAATGCATGAAGTGGAAATGAGTTATTTAAATTTTGTTCTTTGTTGCATGCCAAAAAAGTTAAATAAAACACTGGACATCGCCCGAGTAGAGTTTGAGAAGAGACGAGTTCTGCAGTAGAATTGTAACTTGACGAAGTGGAAATGGGCTACACTAGTGCAAATGCTTAATGTGGAAAGTGGGGTTTTATTCAAGTATAATTATTTGTTGAAATGGAAATAAGTTATTATTTGAATTTAGTTCTTTGTTGCATGCCAAAGAAAGTTAAATAACACACTGGACATCACCCGTGGTTTGAGCCCGGGTAGGGTTTGAGAAGAGACAAATTCTGCAGTAGAATTGTAACATGACGAAGTAACCACTGAGCTACACCAGTGTAAATAGTACATGAAGTGGAGATGGGTAATCATTCAAGTTTAGTTCTTTGGTGCATTCCAATAAAGTTAAAAAAGACACTGGACATCACCCGTGGTACGAGCCCGGGTAGGGTTTGAGAAGAGACGAATTCTGCAGTAGAATTGTAACTTGACAAATTAGCCACTGAGCTACACCAGTGCAAATGCATGAAGTGGAAATGGGTTGTTATTCAAGTTTAGTTCTTTCGTGCATTCCAAAAAATAAAGTTAAGAAACAAACTGGACATCACCCGTGGTTCGATCTCGGGTAGGGTTTGAAAAGAGACAAATGTTGCAGTAGAATTGTAAGTTGATGAAATAACCACTGAGCTACACCAGTGCAAATGCATTTAATGGAAATGGGTTATAATTTAAGTTTAGTTCTTTGTTGCATGCCATTTACCCCCCCAAATAAAATAAAGAAACAACAACAACGGGACTGCCGATTAGTGTACTTAGCTGCTTTGAGATTTGACCACTCATACGTAAGAAGTCTGCCACTTATAACAACACTAGAGGTCATCACCCATATTTACAGCTTTTATTGATTGCTTTGACCTGTTTGAAGAAACTGGGAACCTCTCAGTCTTCATCATCACCATCTCAACAGAGCAGAAGACACCTCATGCAAATGTGTTAACCCATTCTCATTAGATTGACACTTTCCCTGCCCTTTTGCAAAACAGTTCATACAGATGCCATTCAAGAAGTCCAATTGTTTCAGAAACCATATGCTCCAAGCTCTTAGAAACAGCCTGATCAGTATGCAATCACTGACACCAGTTGACAAAACATTTCAATTTGCAGTCTTCAGAACTGTGTTGTTCTTTGCGAGCAAGGATAGAGGACGTTGAAGGCAGATGAGAGTAACAACATCACAGCGAAGATGTTTTGGATCCGAATTTAAAGGGAATGAGAGTAGACACTTTGATTGACCATGATCAAATTCGCTTTTGATCACTCCCACAGCAGCGCAGACTCACAGACCTGCCAACCTGCATTAGTCTGTGAAGCCAACCAGTCTGTCTATCTCCGTGCAGCGTTACACTTGATCCTTGCAGGATTTATGCCATTCATGAAAACTGAGCCCTTAAAATGTTGATCTAAATGTGCTGTGACTGATTTTTCCTTCATGACTGACAGAAGGGACAACAAAAATATGCAGATTGTAAAAGAAATTAAGAGCATCATAAGAAAGAGGGTTGTTGCTTGTATGAGTCTTGTCTGTCTCATTGCCCTTCTTAACTATGTGCTTGTGAGAGGAAGCCACCTCACTTCCCTAACAGCTGCTGGAAAAACTTGCGCACTGCTCCAGTGTGTCATCAGTTGTGAGATTGCTGTTTATTAATGCAGAAGTCAAAATTTATGTTGCATAAGCAGTTCAGAAAATTGATGAATGAATGGATAAAAAGTCAAGGTGCCCTGATGATTGAAAATGATTGAGTGAAAAGACCGGACATGAAACTGTAATGAAAATGCATAAGGTGAGGGGGGCAGGCGTGAGCCCCACTTGCTTGTCCCTTCTATTCTTCAATGAACTTTGAAAAGATGTTTGTATATACATATTTTTTTTCCGGTCAACATGAAGAATAAGTACCTAAAGGTGTTTTAAAATTCCAATTGCAAACTTTAAAACTCATGTTACCATACATTTAAAGAAAATCTGTCGTCTTTTTGTCTGCATGAAATATTTTCAAGCAACTACGTTTTTCATATTATCAAAATAAGTAAGATGATCAATGAAGTATCATTTCGACTGCATGAGTACAAATTGCTAAATTGCAAGTTCAGAAAAAATGCATTCACTCCATTTTCTCATCATTGTAGAAATGTGAAGTGCTTTTTTTTTAGCCAAACAATAATTACAAGGTGCTTTTTTTGGTTCACAGACAGGATTTGTATAACTAACAGATAGAATGTGTGCTTCAAAAGCTGCAAATCTCACTCCACATCACTGAGCGATATACATTTTTAATTTATGGTCTCTCTGTTTGACTACCTTTGGACGTGTGAATACGTATGGGGAGGGAGCAGGAGCTGCAGAATGCAGGCTGTTGAAGCCAGTCCAATTATTGTATTGGCAAAGGCACTAAAAACTACAGATGGCTCTGTCATCACCGAACACAATACGGCAAAAGTCCTTGACAGAAGTCAACATGCTACCAAGTAACACATGAATTAGTGTAGAGTCACCCATAAATATGTGAACGATCACACATACGCACACACGCACGCACGCACGCACCCACCCACACAAACACACACACACAAACACACACACACACACACACACACACACACACACACACACACACACACACACACACACACACACACACACACACACACACACACAGAGTCCACATCAAATTGGGCAGGAGATTAAATGCCTCATCAAATCTACTTTGGTTCCTGATCCTTTCTACTCTGTCATGCCCTATTTACAAACTCCAAATGGATGTGTGCGGATGTTTGTATGTGACATGGACTGTGTTCACAGATTAGTTCATGCACAGCTGTAAATAATCAGTAAGTATACCAGTAAAAGAAGGATGTTCATCTTTTCTAAAATGAGGCAACTAACCACAGCAATGCTTTATAAATTTTCCACATCGTGCTATATAGCACATGCAAAAATATATTTTTCCTCCTTAAATCACGCTTTTTTTAGCAGCATTTTTATGCTGCGGAAAAGCATTTTTAATCAGTCATTGATGACAAATATGTTATATCTAAGCACTTCAATATAATACGACATTATTATTCTATGTATACATTAAGTGTCTTTGCCCAAGTACCTTTGAGTCACTGAAAGGAATTGAGGTGGTTTATCATATACGTTTGGACCAAATTGTAATCACATTGTAGCTATGGCAGAACAGATGACTGACTTCTTCTTCAAATGCAAAATCGCTTTTACAACACAAATACTCACGAATTGCCCAGTTTATAACCTTAGGTGCCCAGCTGCAGAGAGTAGTAACCAATGATACAAACCCAGAGAACATTCTTTCCTGCTTTTGCATGAGCCGGATATCGCGACAGGACGCGGCTTATGCTTAACTGATAATAAAACTAATAATCAGAAAGGAACATTCCGAGAAATTAAGATACCTAAAGTGTGTAAAAGAAGTCATAAAGGTCAAGTGGTCATTTTTATTCCAAATCAAATGTTTAATGTTTAGTTTGACAATAAACTTTGTGTGGCAATAAACAGGATGCAGCCTTATTTGGAAGAATTGTTCATTACCTGCCAAACTGCGGCGTTGATTTGAGTTTACTGACACCATATAGAGCTCTTCGGTCTTTTTTTCCCCTCACAACAATCAATACCACTGCACTCAATATTCACTACAAAACATAATAAATGTTGCAAACTATTTTTACAGAAACATGAAACTCATATTGAGGAATTACACAGTTAATGCCAACCCAACAATAACTAATACCGTATTTTCCGCACTACAAGGTGCAGACTCAAATCCGTCTAGGTCCTCATCTTCTGTATCCAAATTAAACAGTTGCGCAAGTTCACCATTAAACATGCTAAATTCCCTCTCCTCATTATCTCGTCGTTGTCACGTTGCTCTTCTGCAATGATCCTGGCTTTCCAGAAAGCTCTAATTGTGCCTCGTAAGCATGTCTCTTTGTTTATGCCATTTTAGAGGGTCCTAATACTGTTTTTTTTTTGTTTTGTTTTTTTGCACAAACGGTCATATTTATTTATCAATGGCGGTGGAGGTACGTACTGTACATGTTATGTACAGCCCTCTGATTGGTTTACCTCCCCAATCTACATAAGACGTAATGTCCTCTGATTGGTTCGTCAGGTCTATATATTACGCCGGTATATTACGTCTCTGTGTGTCAGAAGCCACACAAAACAACTTCACAAATTTTCACAAATGATAAATGAGTATTTATTTATCAATGGTGGCGGAAGTACGTAGTCTACGCGTTACGTACAGTCCTCTGATTGATTATCCACCCCGATCTACGTAAAACGTTTATCGGGTCTACATATTTGTTTGTTTGTTTATTTCGAACATTTAAAGAAATACAAGAAAAGAAAGTAAAAAATACTGAAAATAATAACTCCATAGTACAATAGAGAAGAAAGAAAAGAAAAAAACATTGCGTTATAAATTTTCACTTTATCATAAAAATCTTATTTGTTCAAAAGGGAGTAGAAGGAAGCCTAGGCTTATCTAGCTCTACCCCTTGTAACCACGTTTGCTTGATAACGTCAAGATTTGTCCATTTTCAGATACGTTAAAGATATACATATATATATATATACATATACACACACATACACTCACATACATACATACATATAGATATTATACATACACACACTTATACATACATACACCTCCTTTAGATAAACACAAAAGCAGTTTAAACACCTCACAGCATGCTACGGTATCCCATCAGTATTTTGCCTTTATACATTTTTTTAAACTGAGGTAAAGAACTACAATTCTTTAGTTCGTCACTGCTGGCGTTCCATAATTCCACACCTTTAGCTGTTATACAATGCAACTTTAAAGTTGTTCTCACCAAATCTCTTTTAAACATAAGTGTTCCTCTTAAATAATAGGTACTTTCCCTCCACTCAAACAACCTCTGGATACTGTTTGGTAATTGATTATTTTTTATTTTGAACATGAGTTGGTTGGTTTTAAAATCGACTAGATCATTGTATTTAAGTGCATTCAGTTTTACAAAAAGAGGGTTAGATGGTTCTCTGTAATCAACATTATTTACAAGTCGTATAGCTTTTTTTTGTAGAATGTAGATTGGATCTGTGTTTGTTTTGTATGTGTTGCCCCACACCTCCACACAGTACATAATGAATGGGAGTATGAAGGAGCAGTACAAGGAATATAATGATGTTTGGTTTATAAGATCTTTTACTTTATACAATACTGCCAGTGATTTTGAGATCTTTGATTTGATATACATTATATGTGGTTTCCAACTTAATTTTTTAGCACTCCAAGAAATTTTACTTCATTCACTATTTCTATATTATTTATTGTAAGAATTTTGTCTGTGTTTGTCGGACGGTTTCCAAATATAATATACCTTGTTTTACTTAAATTCAATGTAAGTTTATTTGTGTCAAACCAACTCTGTAATTTTTCCATTTCAATACCCACAGTATCCAGTAGTTGGTCCAGGTCGTCCCCACTACAGAGCAGATTCGTGTCATCTGCAAAAACTACGGCCTTGAGTAACCTGGAGACCTTGCACATATCATTAACATACAAAATAAATAACAAGGGGCCTAATATTGAGCCCTGAGGAACCCCACACTTTACCTGCTTTAGATTTGAAGTCCATTAATTGCACATATTGATTCCTGTTTGATAAATAACTGTTTAACCAAGTGAGTGGCATACCTTGTATGTAAAGGGAAATGTGCTTTCGGCAGTTTGCAAACATATTTTTAAGGTTGTGTTAAACTTATAATCATATTAATATAATACCTAGTATTGGAGTGCTCGTGTGGATTGGTGGGTGGTGAAGAATGTGCAGGCAAACTGCATGAACTTGTTTTCTTGGAAGTGTTGTGTATAGGCCCAGACAGGGAGTACCGGACGAGAACATCTCAAGGTCGTTGAGGAACGAGAACAACAGCACGTCTATGTTGCCCAGCTTCGCGGGGAAATCCAACCACCTGACCTCAGCGATAACGCCGACACGGGGAGGAGATGGCCATCGACCAATCATCTCACAATATTTTGCATGCTTTAATATTCATATTGTGTTTCTTTAAAACTGGGCAACCCGGAAGAATGTGTCGTCTTTTGGTGGTCACAAAAACGCACGAGTTTTAGTGTGAGGGACCCGGGACCCAGGCCTGTATTAGTGCGCTTTGTCAGGAATAAACAATTGGTAAATTTGGTCTGATTGATCTACTGGTCTTCTCTTTGACAGAACGAACTCGCAAAATTGTTAGGTGCGCCAGTGTGTGGATTAGGACATAGCAATTTATGTGTTAAGTGTTGATCGCAATTTGGAGTCAGATCAATAACTAGAATCCGTAACCTAACATATGCCATATCTCTCAAGTTTTGTTAACAGTATTATATGTAACATATTACTCCTGTATATTACAGAACTCACGCAAAACAACTTTACAGATTTTGGAATTTGGTCCACACAAAAGGTACCGCACCTTCATTCTTTGCGAAAATTTAAGGCTTTTACATGCGCCTTATGGTGCGGAAAATACAGTACTTGAATTTCAAGCTCTTACAGTAAATACACTTGAGTGCCCCCATAATCTGATAAAGTCTCATTCCCTGCTTTTGCACAGAGCATCAAATGAACCATGACATGAGTACTATGTCAGAAACAGAGACAGGGCGACCAAATGCAGCACGAACCTTTATTGAACAGGAGAAAGGGTAAGTGGAACGCCGGACTGCTGGTCTGGCTGAGCAGAAGAGCGCAGCGCTTAGTCGGAGTCCGAAGCAGGCAGGTCAAGGCAGGCGGCGATCAGAACGTGGTCAAGTACAGGCGAGTTGTCAGGACAGGCAGCGAGCAAAGCGAGTCGGTTCAGAACACAAGTGAAGTCGACAACGGGAATCGTTCGGTCTGCAGACGTGGCAAAGACATTAGTTTCTTTTTTGTAGGCTTATTAAGCCTGTAAGCTACTTGTAGGGGAGGCCGCAAATGGATCCTTGCTAGGCGGGTGCTCTTGGCTCTCTTCCAGCAAGCGGCCACCCAGTGGCCCTCACCCCCGCAGTATAAGCATAGCCTAGCTCTGAGGCGTCTATGACGCTCCTCTGGCAAGAGTGAGGTGCGTCCAATCTCCATCGGCTCTGGCCAGCTGGGCTGGGTGGAAGGAGTGTTCATGTTGTGCTGGCTGACTTGGACGGGATCCTGGGCGGGCGACCGAGGTGTCGGGCTGGTGTCACGGCAGCAGGAGGGCGGAGTCGACTTCACCTTCTCGCGCCGTCTTGACCGGATCCGCCGATCTACCCATGCGGCCAGGTCCTTGGCATCTTCAAGGGTCTGAGGGCGCTCGTAGAAAACCATCTCATCCTTGATGTAATCCGCGAGTCCGTGGAGGAAGGTGCCGATGAGAGCCGGGGTGTTCCAGTCGCTTCCTCAGAGGCATCTTCCAAGACTGAACCCAAGTCGAACGCGCGCAGGATTTCAGCTGCGAAGGCGTCGAATGACGACCAGGCAGGTCCCTGCCGCTCATATTCCGCTGTTCCCCACAACCACACCTTGCCCGTAAGGTGAGTGAGTACACTGACAATAACCCTAACCCTAACTGACAACTACAGGCTAAGTTCACAGAGTTTAAATAGAGCAGACCCAGCGAGCTGTAGCAGGTGCTGGTAATCATCTTGATTGGGGTTATGGCTGGAAGTCAGGTGACGCAGGAACGTGACACACTAAGCTTTCGTTACGGCAGGGGTCTCAAACTCCAGTCCTCGGGGGCGGCATTCCTACATGTTTTCCAAGTTTCCCTCGTTAAACACACTTGATTCAATTATCAGGCTCCTGCAGAACGTGAGGATGAACTGATCATTTGAATCAGGTGTGTTTAACAAGGGAAACTTGGAAAACATGTAGGAATGCAGCCCCCGATGACTGGAGTTTGAGACCCCTGCGTTACGGTAAGTCAGGGGGACCACCGTGTCCAGACTGCATGTTATATCCCTCAAATTGCAGAAAGGACATTACAGCTCTATTACCTACGCTTGCCTCATTGTAAAAAATACGACACATTAAATTAAATCATACTGCTCTTATTGGTTATCTATAAATAGTCTAAACTATGAAATGCAAATTGTAAAGACAGCGCAGATGTACATACAGTGCACATCCACAATAAGCTTAGGATACTGCACCAAATAAACCAAGAGAAACACTAAATAATTCATGACCAACTCCACAGTACTCAACGATGGATTTTATTTTACACGTTTTTACTGATGGAGCAGAAGTGACACACTGCAATGCAGTTGCTTTGCTCCCTCTTTCAATGCAAGCAAACAACAAACTAAAAAATTGAAATGCTTAATAGAGCTCCAATGGTTATTCAGTTAATTGACAACAAATCAATTATCAAATGAATCGATTGCCATTTTGGATCATTGATTTATCATTATTAGTCTCAGTTTGACTAAGAATTGTCCAATTTTTTAATCCCATCCTCTCGAATCTCAACAGTAAACATCATATTTCTGTAGTCTGCATGTAAGCAGATGTACCTCTGTGATGAATCCAAATGAAACATTTGCTTTTATTTTGGGGGGAAAAATCGGCTTTCCCCCTTTGTTTCCAACATATTATCATAACATAATAATGTAAATTAACACAAATCATTTTACAGTCAATGGCCTGAGTGATTATTAGACAATAGACAATTGCTGAAAGGCCATTCATTTCATCGCTGTTGTTTGCAGACTCACGGTCATTGTTTCACACCACTGACTCCCAGTCTCGTTTCTATTCGGCCACGAATAGCTCCATTGGGTACTGATTGACATGGAAGTTAGCAGCTGAAAATACACTCATTGGTAGCAAACCTAACAAAATTATATACAGTCAAACCTCGGTTTTCGAACGTACCGGTTCTCGAACAAATCAGAATTCGAACAAAAAAATTCGAGATTTTTTTGCTTCGGTTGTCGAACAGAATTCGGAGGTCGAACCTCGCGAGATGAGCCGGGAGGACCCGAGAAAACCCGACCGCGCGGCCCGGATGCTGACTGACTCCGTTGTTATTCTATTTTCGTTACTTTGAGGATTGTATTAACCCCTAATCATGCCTTCAAAGAAAGTAGGTGGGAGCAGTAAAGCCATCCTAAAACACAAAGACGCTCTTAAAGCAATGCGCCAGTGAGCGCCCGGCGCCCTGCGTTTGCGCCATTGGACCAAATTCAGCTCCCTGCGCACTGAGGTCCACTTAAATTTTGGAAAGTACATCAGGACTTTAAAAATATTTTCTAAATTTTAGCGACGGCTCTGTCACAATAATGCGACCAGTGCGGTGCAGTTGCGCGGTCGGCGACGCGCTACGGTTATTTCTGATGACAAAACTTAAAAAAAAAAAAAAAATGACAATATGTATATCATACATAATTCGAAACCGCGAGCAAAATTTCAATTTCTTAACGTCAAACAGCCTGTGAAACTGATAGTACTCCAACTTTGCCGTTTAGTCAGCCACCCGTACAGAGACAAATGTGACATGCATGCAACGCGCAGCCACACCGGACACTTATGCCCGTAGTCTCGGGAAGCCCATAGACAACAGCACATCCAGGTTGGAGCCGCATTTCACGGAGACCGATTGGTTCTGCCGGAGTCACTTTACTGTAGAGCTCCTCTCTGGCTGCCATGGTCCAGCGGGTCTGTTAGAGATTTGCTCACTCCAACTTATTTTGCAAGAACCAAACAGGAGACAAGCAAGTTCTTTTAGACACCTGCAGGTGGAGAGTCCATTCGTCGCTGTCTGAACAGCGATTATCGAATGAAGTCTGACTCAGGCCTCGTGCAGGAGCATTTTTATTGAGAGAAACAGAGTGGGGGTTGAGAGTGGGGGTCAGAGTAGACAAATGGCCGAAGCCCCTGGTTGATCAAAGCACAGCAGGGGGTCCTTCACGATGTTGTGTGAACAAAACAACTTTGATTGCTTCCTCTGCAGCTAGTCAATCAGTTCAAAAGATCTTAGCACTTTGTTCTACTACTTTTGTTAAGACAGGACAGGCGAGTTTAATTATTACAGATTACATTCCAACATAATCCTACGATAAAGATAACCTGGAAAACCCTAACATCTCCCTCCTGTTTTATCATATGATTATGTCACCCCAAACAACAAAGACAAGTAAGAAAGAAAAACATATATATATGTATAATGAAGAAAGAAGAATAGTAAAAATAAAAACAACAAACAATGATAGCAACACTTTCCAGTGAAAGTGAGGCATTACCTCAACACCCCAGATCAAACTTATTGTGTAAGCGAAAAACCTGCTGGCCAGATGTTATTAGCAGGAAAATTCTTACACGGCCCCGTTGCCACAGGCGACCAGAATGCTAAAAATAAAAAGAAAAACACAGAAACAGTACATCATTGTATCCATCACTTGTGAAGCATTTTCGATGGTCAAATCAACAAGTTTCCGTAATACATGCTCAACAGAACAGCATCTATGCAATCCACGTCTCATTATCATTATCACATCCGTCACGTCTAAGAAGTTGTATATGTGCTCGCGTTTTCGTCAGCTGCTGATGTTCTAGTCTGTAGCTGAGGTCTGTCACACACACTGGCGCACACACTCGTGTCCAGTTGGCAGGCAGCATCGGACAACTCTCGTGACCACAAAACCATGATCCGTACTGAACAGGCACGTGCACTCATAGGATGCAGGTGAGGCAGTGCCTCTGAACTTCTGGATGAAGTAGGTCCCGTCCGATGGTGCAGCCATGTTGGTAGTAGAGCCCTTACACCTTCAAAACGGCTCTCTCATCCTGGCACACAGCGGTGATGTCCAAAGCTCCCATCCAGTTTCCTCCTGGAGAGCAGTCGTCGTTAGCGCATTTGTGGGTCCTGCAACCTTGGATGCAACATGCGTAGTCAGCAAGACTTGGAATGGTCCCTTCCGTCGTGGCTGGCCCAGTTCCTTCTTTTGATGACCTTGGTGTAGACCCAGTCTCCTGGATTGATGGGGTTGTCGACCTATGAGGAGGAAAGATCAAGCGGCAGTAAATTTGTCTTTGACACAGTTTGAGCGTCCTGATCATATAATCTGCCAAGGACTGCTCTTCATCTGTTGTTTGCAACTCTCGTAGTCAATTGTAGTGCCCATTTAACTGGCAAATAGGAGTGTTTGCGGGAAGAGTTTGAACACTTCCTAATGATTCCCTTTAACCAAAGACTATTTATGACAGGGGCGTTCCCATTTATTGCCTCCTGGTGTAAAAGAGATTGTCTTATCCATGCCTTCTTTCTCCTCACACGCTCGCACCCACACAGGGTGTGAACACACACACACACACACACACACACATCTGCACGCACACATACACAAAACGGCATACAAAGTTCAGACGAACGACAACAAGACTGTCACAATTTTACAGAGATTACTCACAAACAGAACACACAGACAAAGAGATTCTAATCCATCTCTCATGTAGCTTCTTTTGATAGAATCTCCTATCGGTAACTGTATAGCAGACGTTTTAGCATATAATCCCATACTCTGCTCTCTCGCTTCTACTTTTTCATGTCGGTGCAGTCGTAGGTGGCCCCTATTGCAGTCATTGTCTTGTTAACTGTCGCCGTGTGGCTCCTATGCATGATTGTGTGAATGTCAAAAATTGAACGTACCTAACTTTCTGACCATCCAACTTCCACTGTGGAACAAAAAACCTTACTATTGTATTGAGTAGGTACATTGAGCAACCTAGCTTCCTCCTGACTGCCAAATGTCCTGTTCTAAAATTTATATAACTCGACCTCTACGTCTTAAGCTTGATGAGCCAAAATATAAGATCTTGTTCTTGTTTCCTACCGTTTTAGCCTATTTGTTTTATCCAAATCCGTTCAATCTCTGATTATAATCTGTAGCCCTATGTATTTTTCAAATTTTTATTTATTTATTTATCAAATCTCCTCAGTTCTGTCAAACTCAGTGCACAATGAACCTCCCTTCCACTTTGAACCAAGCTTCACCAAATTTGGGAACGCCGTAGCAAGGAGTGCGATTTGGTTGTCGGACACTCCAAGTCCATATCTTTTTGCCGCACTTCACCCTATCAAGTTGGTGTTCTTTTGTTGTTGCTTCAGAGCGACCCCATCCATCACTCTTGAATGAGTCCATTGTTCAAATGAGTCAATTTTCATCATTGTGAGTTCCTCCGCTTTTCACTGTCTTTTCTCGTCCCCAAGGATGTTGTCTGTCCTCCGGAGTGTACTTGTCCTCCTCCAAGCACAACAGCAGTCTTTTCTTGTCCTTCGCCAAAGGTCAAAGGTGCTTCAGAGCCAGGCACCATTTTGTAGTTGTTCACGGCTGCAGGCGAAGACTCGGATTGGGTTTCAGGGGCCCTGACACTGAGAATGACAGGCTGGTTTGAACACTTGTAAGACTATCTCCAAATGTAGCTGCTTCCATCAATTTGCTGGTAATGTTTGTTTACCAAACTTCAAATTCTTCTAATAACAGCGGTCTCGTTTTTATATCGTAAATCCTGCAACTCATCCTATTTTTGAGCTACATTTTATCTATAGTTCCAATTTAATCGGACAGTATGTTGTCTTCAGTATCATTATTGAAAACCAACTCATCGAGGTCTGCTTTCCACATCAAGCCCTGATCTGTATGTCTTGACCTCTCACATGTTATTGTCATGCTTGCTCAAAAATGTGACTTAGAGTATGGTGCTGTGAATTCTCAATCTCCCCAATGAAATTGGATCCCACCTCGTAGTTCTTATCGTTCTCATGTTCCTGTTAGCCTGCAATTGTCCAAATCAAAAATGTTTTCTTTTAACTGTCTTTCTTTTGAACCTCTAAATCTCTCGTGTTGCTAACCTATCTACACCAGAACAAAAAATTTACCACAATATAACACCAAATGTATTCGAAAATTCATTGTCATAAAGTGTTGTATTATTACTATCTTCCACTATCTGTCCTACTCACTCCCTCCCTTTGAGGCTTGGCAACGCCCATGCCTCACACCTTGACAAACTTTTTGGGAGAATGCGTTCTTTACTACATACGATTCCATCATCATTTAATTTGACTTTCTTTCCAAAACGCTTCTCAATTTCTCAGTTCACACATCTTCTACATGTGTTACTGGTTCTCCAGTTTTTCTCTAGTTAATTATCAATCCAAAAGCTATGCGTTTCTTTCTAACATTCAACCTGCTCAAAATCACTCTTTCATCAAAGTCGCTCTACTAATTTTCTATAGTAGTCGCCAACAACTTCAACCATTCAACCTGTAATTTCTTTTCATTCAGGCTATCATTCATCAATGTTCATTTGCATCTCACACGCAGTCTCCAAAAAGGAGTCTTTCTATCACATTGGTCCCAATTCATCCAAGCTCACCACACAACATTCATATATCATTTTCAACTCAGGTTTCCTGGTAGAACAATCCACCAATTCAAAAAAGACTTAACTAAAACAACCAACTGGCAAATTAATCTGATTTTTTTCTTTGTTTTTAAATTTGAAGAACTCAATCTCTCAGATTTAGCTTGCATTTAGAATTTTGTATAATCTTATAACACAACCAATCAATTATTCCTATTAAATGTAGCATTGCAAAATCTTAAATTCACAATTTAGCTTCTTCCAATTCCTGAAAGCATGTTCTGTCATTTTTTTTTCTTCGAATTTCTCATGTGGGCTCGACACTTAACATGCACTAGTGTGGATTAGTTTCTGCTTGCAAACAGATTTCTCTCTTTTTCCTCTCATTTTTATCTTTCAAAATCATTTCTGTTCTGTGGTGCTAATTGGATAGACCACAGTCTAGCAAATTTTTTTTTTATACAAAAACTTTAGCCTATGTTCATCATTTTAACATATACGCACACACATGCACAGCTCTCGCATGCAAAAGGTAGTTCCCAGCACCAATGATTCGTCACAGGCTGGCCATTTCCTGTGGTCGATCATGAGCTGGTCCCTCCCATGCACACGAGGACAGCACATTCTAATTTTATTTATTTATCTTCTAGAAGCAAGTTGCATTCCTTTACCACTTGATTTGCATATTTTAACTTCAGTGTAACACAATTTGAGCTCTAGTCATTTGTAATTTGGGCACACAAACAGCATTGTCATACTTCTTGGATGGACAGGACTTCTAATAATCTAAAAAAAAAAATTCTAATAATCTGACAATGACATGTTTTGCTGTCATATGGGCATCTATTCTTTCTTTCTCTGTATGAGCATAAGCGGTCAAAGAGGAGGAAGCTTGTCATGCTAAAAATGAGGCTTTTCCTCTGCTCCTTCCTCCACCCTTTGATTGATATTGTTTTGCAAAATGACACACTCTTGCATAGTGTCCTCGTCTCCCACAGTTCCAACAGTTGTCTAAATCTGATAGGGGTTTTGATCTGAATGGTGGCTTGCGACCTTGTTGGTATCTAACTCTCCCTCTGCCCCTTTGGGAACTTTGGAAGAAGATCGTTGTATCTTCATTTAGATCATTATCATCATCTAGATGAAATACATCAGAACTTTTGCCTTTTTTGATCACTTTTTCAGCATGTCTGGCCCATTGCATAGTTGTTGTCACACTTGCAACATCCACTTCCACCAAATGTTTCCTCACCCAGTTGCCTATTTCAGGTCGGAAATTAGTGAGGAGCGCATTTTTAAGCTGTTGTTGATAAGCACTCTCAGCTGTATCATTGAATGGGATGCCACTATGCACCCTGAATTCTTTTTCAAATCTCAATTGAATGGCGGCCTCATCACTTTTCAACTTTCTATCTTTTGTCTTTTGGATTTGTTCTCTTCTTTCTTGTGAAGCTTTCAACCACATTTTAGCACAATCCAATTCACTCTCTTTTCTTTTCTTTTTCAGTCCATTTTTCTTTCTATCCACACTCTCTTCTAAAACATCAACTACTATCTTCCACACTTCAACTCTCAACTTCCCTTCTACTCCATACTTTTTCTTCCACTTCGGCATATATTGCATACAATTAAGAAATCTACTCGCCATGTACTTCTCATCTCCGTCAAGAGGTAGAGATTTACCGTTTTTATTTCCCATCTTAATTCTAGTAGTTTTAGGTTTTACAATCTCTGTCTCAAAAATATTATTATTATTATTATTACTATTATTACTTATTTATTTCTTTGAGGATCCTCAATGCAGGTTTAAATTGACCTTTCAACAAATTACTAGCCTGTATTATTGCCGTGGATCAACGCTAGAACTGCTTTTTAGTCAATTTATCCTACCAGTCACACACTCAATCACACTAACTCCAGCGCTTTTTTTTTTTTAGGCCTCATGGCTCGGACAAACCAAAGCCGTATCTCATAGCTCGGACAAACCAAAGCCGTATCTCATGGCTCGGATAAACCAAAGCCGAATCTCATAGCTCGGACAAACCAAAGCCGAATCTCATAGCTCGGACAAACCAAAGCCGAATCTCATAGCTCGGACAAACCAAAGCCGAATCTCATAGCTCGGACAAACCAAAGCCGAATCTCATAGCTCGGACAAACCAAAGCCGTATCTTTAGCGCTTTAACTTACTTGTCCCCTGGTTCGTTGCACTGCCGGATCCCGTCAATCCACCTCTGTCAGACGAAGGCAGACCTAAGATGCTGGCCCAGCGAAGAATTCTCTTCCCAGGACTTTCTTTTCCAGGTCCTCCTAATGGACGCTGGCTTGTCGACAATGCAGCACGTCCTCCTTCGCCGGTCAGATGGTGGGTATGAGGATCCCGGGTTTCGGCACCAAAATGTTAGAGATTTGCTCACTCCAACTTATTTTGCAAGAACCACACAGGAGACAAGCAAGTTCTTTTAGACACCTGCAGGTGGAGAGTCCATTCGTCGCTGTCTGAACAGCGATTATCGAATGAAGTCTGACTCAGGCCTTGTGCAGGAGCATTTTTATTGAGAGAAACAGAGTGGGGGTTGAGAGTGGGGGTCAGAGTAGACAAATGGCCGAAGCCCCTGGTTGATCAAAGCACAGCAGGGGGTCCTTCACGATGTTGTGTGAACAAAACAACTTTGATTGCTTCCTCTGCAGCTAGTCAATCAGTTCAAAAGATCTTAGCACTTTGTTCTACTACTTTTGTTAAGACAGGACAGGCGAGTTTAATTATTACAGGTTACATTCCAACATAATCCTACGATAAAGATAACCTGGAAAACCCTAACAGGGTCCCCCCTAACCCCAAGCTTCTAGACACAGTACTTGTTCGTGTGTCCGTAGCTGCAAATCAGTGAGTGAATGACAAATTTAACCAAGTCGGAGATTGGGATGCGCTTTGTGAGCAGCCAGTAAACCTTATGCTCCGCCTCTGGAGGAAGCAGCAAATCTTGGACTCGCTTACTACTTTGCGCGCCGCGCACACGCTCGAGCACACTGTAATGATGTGGGTAAGAGCTGTTTTCTGCTTGACTTACACAACACACAAAATGTTATATTTAATATTAAACGAGACACTTTTACATCAAATTACTCCCAATTTCCAGTTAGTTATAGCCCATCCCCAAACACTTTGGGGTGAAAGGGTTGGTCACCAGGGAGCAGACAACCAACAAGTCAAATTATAGTCTTAACTTAACCTAATGAACATGTTTTGGAATGTGGGAGGAAGACCCTGCTAGCACAGGAAGAACGCGTGACAACCGCTGACTTGTGAGTGACGCGGACGTGCTAACTACTCGATCGCTGTGCCACTCCAGTTTTGAATATTTCCAAATTTTCTCATCTTAAGGTTGCATGAAAATCTACCAGGGACTTTCTGTAAATTTTCAATCCTTTTGAAACCCTACCAAAAAACAATATATAAATAAAACACAAAACATTTATAAAATTATTTTTTAATAACAGTAGAAAAGAACAGACTTACCTGCACAATGAGCACATTACACATTTTACATTCAAGAACCGTAATTCAATTATAAACAGTAAAAGGTAAATTATTTTTACATGAATTATTATTGAGCTCTAGCATAGAATGAAAACTATTATGAGACAAAATAATTTTTATAATCAGTTTTTTCCACTATTTAAATACAAACCTCATTGTTCCAGAGTGGGGCATTTTTCACATGCAGTGCCTAGAAAAAGTTTACGTACTCCTTGGACTTTTTCACATTTTGTGACCTTACCATGTATGTATATATTTTTAGATTTCATGAAAGAAATCAACACAAAGTACCACAGTGGGAAAAAAAACGACATACAGTTTTTAACATCTTAAGCTAATAGAACTCTGGAAAATGATGTGCATTTATATTTAGCCCAAGTGTTTCCACATCTCTGTTGTTACTTTGTAGTTGGCTTCTCTTGACGTCATAGCTACAAACGAAAGGGAGTATGCAAACTTGGACCTTACGCTGGACCTGAGAGATGAGCTCGCGAGCTAGGACGGTGCTAGTACAACACAATGGGGATGGGTTTTAAATGGGACAAAAGAAGGAGGAAAAAAAAAATCATGGGTTTTGTAGTTGGCGAACATACCTTAACCTCTTAAAGTAAGTTATTTTAAACTAAAAAAGCAAAGAATAAAGTTCAAGTGGTTTGAATACTTGTTTAAGATACTGTACGTATATGACCCACTATTAGTACCAATTGCATATACGTATCTATTTACATATATGTTTCTTCATATTCCACTGGCCCTTGTTGGCCTTGAGGAGCCTGCTTGAAGCCCTGGGGAGGCAGTCACGCTTGAGTGGTGGCTGTGCTGGCAGATGGGTCGTACGGAGTGATGACACAGAAGACATAGCCCCTCTCTTGGAACGCTTGTCTCATTTCCTCCTGTTGGCAGACAACCAGATATTGCTCCTTTCAGTAATAGTCAAGCAGTAACCATAATTGGTACTTAATATTATTAGTATGTTATTAGAGTTTACAAAAATAAAAATGCATATTCCCAACCATAATGTACGCTAGCGGGTATCCTCCATAGGTTGATGATGATCACTGTTATACAACTTGTAAATACCCATGGACATTCATAGGAATAGCAAGACTCGTGTAAACTGTGAGCTACACAGTGTAGCAACTATGTTGTAATGAGATCAGTTGCTTCTGAGTATGTACAGGAGATGTAAAACATGAAAGAATTTGAATTCTATACAGTAAATCCTCGCTTATGACGATATGTTCCAGACTACTAATGCGAGACATGACTGATATTGATGATGTGAGAATGAGGAAAGGGAGTGACCCTTGAGCAAGTTCAACTGAAATATCAGACACACTTTTGAGACTTTGTGGCGCATGACTGAGTTTGAGGTTTTGCCGTGCTCAGTCATACAACAGCAAGTTGAAATTTGCAGTGTATGCATACATAACTCCCAATATGTTCAAAACTCATATGGCACTGATTGATATAAAAAATATTTATTCTTTTTCCTCAAACCACTAAATGAGTGATACTTTTGAATACCACTAGACAGAGCCCGCATAACACTTTGAGAATCATTGAATAGTTTAAATTTACATTTTTATCCCGGGGGAGGCGGCGGACATTGAGTCTGAGTGGACCATGTTCCGCGCCTCCATTGTTGAGGCGGCCGACCGGAGCTGTGGCCGTAAATTCGTTGGTGCCTGTCGTGGCGGCAATCCCCGAACCCGCTGGTGGACACCGGCGGTAAGGGATGCCGTCAAGCTGAAGGAGTCCTATCGGGCCGTTTTGGCCTGCGGGACTCCGGAGGCAGCTGACAGGTACGGGATGGCCAAGCGGAACGCGGCTTCGGCGGTTGCTGAGGCAAAACCCGGGCGTGGGAGGAGTTTGGTGAGGCCATGGAGAATGACTTTCGGACGGCTTCGAGGAAATTCTGGTCCACCATCCGGCGTCTCAGGAGGGGGAAGCAGTGCAACGTCAACACTGTTTACAGTGGGGATGGCGTGCTGCTGACCTCGACTCGGGACGTCGTGAGTCGGTGGGGAGAATACTTCGAAGACCTCCTCAATTCCACCTACACGCCTTCCATTGAGGAAGCAGGGCCTGGAGACTCTGAGGCGGACTCTCCAATCTCTGGGGTCGAAGTCACTGAGGTAGTTAAAAAACTCCTCGGTGGCAAGGCCCCGGGGGTGGATGAGATCCGCCCCGAGTTCTTAAAGGCTCTGGATGTTGTGGGGCTGTCATGGCTGACACGCCTCTATAACGTTGCATGGACATCTCCAATGGCGATGAGGTAGCCTACAGAGAGGAGGTCCTGGAGCTGGTCGACTGGTGCTCAGAGAACAATCTCGCTCTGAACACCAAGAAGACCAACGAGATCATCATAGACTTCAGAAGGCACAGCCCTGAGCCAACTCCCCTCTTCATCAACGGCGAGCAGGTGGAGAGGGTCCACAGCACCAAGTACCTGGGCGTCCACATCTCTGACCGGATCTCCTGGTCAGAGAACATCCCCACCATCGTCAAGAAGGCTCAGCAGCGGTTACACTTCCTGAGAGTCCTTAGGAGGTACAACCTCAACACCGACCTGTTGCTGACCTTCTACCGATCTTCCATTGAGAGTCTACTGACCTACTGCATCGTAGTATGGTTCGGCAGCTCCACCGCCGCTGACAGGGAGAAGCTGCAGAGAGTGGTGAAGGCAGCTCAGAGGATCATTGGCCGCCCTCTCCCCTCCCTTACGGACATCTACACTACCCGCTGCCTCAGCAGGGCTAAGGCCATCTCAGCGGACAGCTCCCACCCTGGCTCCGCCCTGTTTGACCTGTTGCCCTCTGGAAGACACTACAGGCAAATGAAGACCAGGACAAACAGACTCAAAAACAGTTTCTTTCCCCAAGCCATAGCCGCCCTCAACTCCAGCCGACACTGATGACACTTTCCTCCTGCACTACTACTGCACTTTGTCCGCACTACTGTTTCCGATTATTCATCTACTTTTCTATTAGTCGTTTACTTGACTATGTTACTTGTATCTACCTCATGCACTGGATGGAGGTCTCCAATTTCATTGTACTATGTAGAATGACAATAAAGGTTTTCTGATTTCTGATGACATCGGGGACAATGCCTCTGGATTGGCACACTGGGGTGGTGGTTCCCCTCTTTAAGAAGGGAGACCGGAGGGTGTGTTCCAATTACAGGGGAATCACACTCCTCAGCCTCCCAGGTAAGGTCTATTCAGGGGTGCTGGAGAGGAGGGTCCGTCGGGAGGTCGAACCTCGGATTCAGGAGGAGCAGTGTGGCTTTCGTCCTGGCCGTGGAACAGTGGACCAGCTCTACACCCTCGGCAGGATCCTCGAGGGTGCATGGGAGTTCGCCCAACCAGTCCACGTGTTTTGTGGATTTGGAGAAGGCGTTCGACCGTGTCCCTCGGGAGGTTCTGTGGAGGGTACTTCGGGAGTACGGGGTGCCGAGCCAACTGATAAGGGCGGTTCGGTCCCTGTATCACCGATGCCAGAGTCTGGTCCGCATTTCCAGCAGTAAGTCGGACTCGTTCCCAGTGAGGGTTGGACTCCGCCAAGGCTGCCCTTTGTCACCAATTCTGTTCATAATTTTTATGGACAGAATTGCTAGGCGAAGCCAAGGCGTTGAGGGGGTCCGGTTTGGGGACCTCAGCATCGCGTCTCTGCTTTTTGCAGATGACGTGGTGCTGTTGGCTTCTTCAGGCTGCGATCTCCAGCTCTCTCTGGAACGGTTCGCAGCCGAGTGTGAAGCGGTCGGGATGAGGGTCAGCACCTCCAAATCCGAGTCCATGGTCCTCAATCGGAAAAGGGTGGAATGCCCTCTCCGGATCGGGGATGAGATCCTGCCCCAAGTGGAGGAGTTCAAGTATCATGGAGTCTTGTTCACGAGTGAGGGGAGGATGGAGCGCGAGATCGACAGGCGGATCGGTGCAGCGTCGGCAGTAATGCGGACCCTGTACCGGTCCGTTGTGGTGAAGAGAGAGCTGAGCCAAAAGGCAAAGCTCTCAATTTACCGGTCGATTTACGCTCCTACCCTCACCTATGGTCACGAGCTATGGGTCGTGACCGAAAGAACGAGATCCCGGATACAAGCGGCCGAAATGAGTTTTCTCCGCAGGATGTCCGGGCTCTCCCTTAGAGATAGGGTGAGAAGCTCGGTCATCCGGGAGAGACTCGGAGTAGAGTCGCTACTCCTCCACGTTGAGAGGAGCCAGATGAGGTGGCTCGGGCATCTTATCAGGATGCCTCCTGGACGCCTCCCTGGGGAGGTGTTCCGGGCATGTCCCACCGGTAGGAGACCCCGGGGACGACCCAGGATGCGCTGGAGAGACTATGTCTCTCAGCTGGCCTGGGAACGCCTTGGGATCCCCCGGGATGAGCTGGGTGAAGTGGCTGGGGAGTGGGAAGTCTGGGAGTCCCTCCTAAAGCTGCTGCCCCCGCGACCCAACCCCGGATAAGCGGAAGAAGATGGATGGATGGATGAATTAGAACGGAATTTGATAGAATGTATAAAGTGAACACATTTGCCGCATTGGAAATTAAAAATGGACACCGATTACTAAGAATAAAGCTAAAATGAAATGCCAGTTTATCGATCGGGTCCCACACGAAGCCACACTGGCGGCGCCATTACTGTGACGTCACAAGTTGTACATCTGGATGTCAACAAACCCAAACAACATGGCAGATGATAGCGACAGCTCCGTTTCTTGCGGCAATATTAGCATCATTTTATCCCATTCAGAAACCTCTTTTGACGCAGAATATGATGAATCTAGCAGTTCACTTGGGCTGAGCTGAGCACATTTTCTGAATTGTGCCCCTCCCGTCACTCTGGTTAGGTTGGCATAGTAAAAAGTGCTCTTGGGGGCTTTAGAGTGCCGAGTTGATCTCGGCACATGAAGAAATGACCACCTGCAACCTTTGGTTTAGGTTTTATAAGCATTTTTAATTTTATTGCTTAAATCGCATTTTCTCGACGAGCTGAGCACGTTTTCTGAATTGTGTCTCTCCCGTCACTGTGGTTAGGTTGGCATAGTAAAAAGTTCTCAGGGGGCTTTAGAGTGCCGAGTTGACCCCTGCGCATGGAGAAATGAACATCTGCAGCGTTTGGTTTAGGTTTTAGGCGCATTTTTAATTTTATTGCTTAAATTGCATTTTTTCGTCGAGCTGAGCACGTTTTCTGAATTGTGCCCCTCCCGTCACGCTTCGACATACTTTTCAAAGTCAAAGTCTCAAAGTCTCCTTTATTGTCAATTCCTCCGCATGTCAAGACACACAAAGAGATCGAAATTACGTTTCTCACTATCCCAGGGTGACAAGACAGCGTTCACAACGCACATACAAGTAAACAACACAGGAAAAATAAAACAAGAAGATGAACAATAAGAGTGATAGCACGCTAGCCGCTCCCGATGCACAGCAGAGTCCGGAAAGATAAGACAGAGTTCACAACGCACATAAAAGTAAACATCACAGGAAAAATAAAACACGCTAGCCGCTCCCGATGCACAGCAGAGTCCGGAAAGATGACAGTCAACCAGGCCACTGTGAACACGAGCACACAGCAGGCAAGCACTGTCAGGTTCGTGGATCCTATCAGGCCAACGCAACCCATCTTGTCTTCCCGCGAACGAACGTACGCCAGGAGAATGGAAGGCACGGCTGGGCGAGCTGGGTTGGCCGCAAGCCTGGCCCGACGTCTCCGCGATGGCCCCTCTTCTCTTTTTGTTTACATTCACTGAAGCTAAACGCGTACAACTTGGGACGTCATGAGACGTCACTTCCGGCTGGCGGCTCGGTGCAGTCCAACTCGTCTGCGCGGCAAATTTAAATAAAATTTTTCACCGCAACAGCTTCCTTTTCGTTGTTTCGATCGTCAATTTATATTTATAAGCCCATAAGCTAACTAAAACCGATTTGTACATATATCGGTGTCTCTAGGCCTTTAAGGCAGCCAAAGGGGTCCTTTGTTACGTTAATTTACATCAGGGATGCTGTTGGGAAGCCGAAGGGGTCCCTTTGTGAATTCTCCCTACATATCAAAGTCTGTTGACATTTTATTAAAAGAAAAGCAATACGCAGATGAGAGTATCAGGCAGACTGAGTAAGTAATTTTAATGATATGTGATTTGGGTGGAAGAGAGAATAGCGTAGCCATGTGTTCGGCCATTCTCTTTGACTTGTGAGTGACTGTGTGGATGAGGTGCTTCCGCGGGCTTCCCCCTTTCTGACTCAAAAACGATCTACGCTATCCATAACACTGTAAATAAGGCAGTGATAAAGATCAAACAGCCCCACTTCTTATCATTTAACGCCTTTAAATTGGTCACGGAAATTCATCGAATCACTAGAGCTAAGGTTTACGGGCTTTACGCGCTAGGCATTTAGCTTCGTACGGTCTTATATCATGCATTTAAATTACTACTTGAAAATGTATTTATGACAACAACAAAAAAAGGGGTCCATGACCAAACCCCTTTAGACAGAAAGTCGCCCAGGATTGAAGCGA
This sequence comes from Syngnathus scovelli, assembly GCF_024217435.2. Lineage (NCBI taxonomy): Eukaryota > Metazoa > Chordata > Actinopteri > Syngnathiformes > Syngnathidae > Syngnathus > Syngnathus scovelli. Next base: position 13,818,687 of record NC_090853.1, read on the forward strand.
GTAAAATCGAGATTTAGGTGTATTTAAGTACATATTGTACATGTTAAGTATATATTTTAAGTACATTTCAGTTGTATTTATACATATTTTACAGCAAATGTGCTTTTGACGACTAAAATCATTGTACCTTTTGACTATTTTAATATTGGCCATTGTGGTGATCCTTGGAGAGCTATATATTTTTTGTCGAGGCGATACTTGATGTAAACAGTTTGAGATTTGAACACTGCCATCAATAAAGGCAACTGCAGCTGGAAATATTCTGTGTTGTATTCTTACTAGTTTTTCTGGGTCTCGACATAATCCCACCACTGCCCCTCCACTGCCTGGTAACTTCACTGCTGAGTCAAACTGCAAGAAGCACAAGGCATTCGGAGAAACAGCCTTTTACTTTTGAGAAAGACACAAAATGCTATTGAAAATAAATATGAAGTTTGTATGTAGAGACAGATATCCCTGAATGGCTACCTCCTTTGCTAACGCCACCATCTTGAGGTTGCCAGGTCCAAGGCACTCATCTGTGTACACGGACCTGTTGGAGGCAGTGTATCTGCTGCTTAGTCTAAACACACTTGTGTGGCTGTACAAACAGCTGCTTTTTCACGTTTAAACTTTGACATTATTATTCTAAATACAGCGCAAAAAGACTCTCTTAAATGTGTCCGTTGCATCAAGATAAGACATGGTTCTATTTATGTTAAAATTCCAAGACAAACTACAGTATTTCTAAAATCCTCAAGCGAATACTTGCAATGGTTCCATTTTTAATATTGTGCATTGCAAGTAGTTTTACGATGATTTACCTCCTTAGCTCAAAGTTTTCGTCCATTAGTTGTGCGAGACGGTTCCAGTCTTTTTCCAATAGAGCCACCCTGAGAAAACAGATGGGATGTTTCTTTCAGCCACGGCTAAGGTGAAATGAAGGTCTTGTATTAAAAATGTTTCCTCAAAACACACCATAAGTGTTTACAATCTAAAAAAAATATACTTGAGACATAATGACTTGCTCTACCTGGCTTGATCAGTAAGGTGAGCAAATGTCTCCATGGCTTCGACCACAAGAGGCTCCCCTGAAGAAAGACAACTCATGCTATACAAAGAACCTCTTTGCAACCACTTTTTGTGATCTACAACTATAAATAAATATCATTACATGATACAATATGGACTATAAAACCACCTAAAACATTGTGTGCCAATTTTAGGTCAATTAAAATCACTGATTTTATGACAAATGCATTGAGTATTCCGACTTTTCAGATTTCAAACGGTAAACTCCCATTTACTGTCATGATTTTGGTCCTGACATTACAAAGATTTTTTTTTGGGGTACAATTATCTTTTTTATATTGAGTGTAATTCCAGAATGGACTGAGTGAACACTTATGTTTGAAAGTGTAAATTTCTAGGGCTGATGGAAAAAACAGCCAAGCAACTCAAACTCACTTGTGTTGACCACAAAAATTGGTAGAAACAAAAATTAAGTCCCAATGATCGTCACACACACATCTGGGTGTGGTGAAATTTGTCCTCTGCATTTAACCCATCCCCGTGTGATTTTGATCCATCCCCTGGGGGAGAGGGGAGCAGTGAGCAGGAGCTAAAAATGTAGGACCGAAAGCAATGGCTCTGGGTTAATTTTCATCTTTAGGCATGATTCCTTTTGTGTTGTCCATTACCCTTGCTCTTTCTCAATTACGTGTTCATATGGGTTTGTATTATTTTCCAAATGTGTTTAAAACTCTTTGGGAAAACTCAAGTGCCATAAATGCTGTAAAAACATACCTAAAGTATATTACTTATTGCGGGGGTGGTCCGGAGTGTAACCAACGCGAATGGAGGAGGAATTTGTGTTTTATTTAATAATAAAAAAAGAAAAGAAAATTAGCCTACCACTGAGCCAGCGTTGTCGGACGTTGTTATGGATGCGCCCAGAGTCACTCGGGTCACTCAAGTAGGCCAACCAGAATGGAGGCAGGCCGCTCATATCAAGGGAAATGTAGTTCCCTTAAAGTGTAAAACACCACACATGCCATACATTTAAACTATAAACTGATTTTTGTTTCATGTGTGTGTATTATACAGTAATGTGAATACCATAACCCTGTTCTTCCATGAGCTTCTTGCTGAAGTCCATGTAGACTAAACCTTCGTAGACCTGCACAACAAACCATAATTCCCTGCTACTGGTTGTGCACATAACGGTCAAGACCCACTCCCACCGAGGGGCAAACATTTGCAATATTTGTCAAAGGTAACGAATGCACGTTCATGTCAGGGTTCACCAGGGTTCTCTCAAGGTAGCCAATTGCTCGCCAGATGTTCACCAGACCGTTTTAGAGTTTTTCTTGTAAATGCAAATGCTCTGTACCCCCGGTCACCAGTCCATCCCTGTTTACATATGCTACTTACCTGCGCAACCCTGTCTTGAAGGCCTGCAGTAATGAAGAGTTCATCAGTTTCCACATTTAGAATGAAGTTGGCTCGGGTTGGCTTAGGGAGATCCTGGTATGTACAAAAAAGTTTGTCAATCACTCTAATACAGAACTTCAATTTGAACGCTGTTTTGCATTTTCTTTGTGACTCCCACCAAGTTGTATAATATTGGTTGTGTATGGATGTGCTTGTTCTAATATTATTCTTGTAATTGTTGTTGTTTTTTTTTAGATGTAGTTAAATGGTAACAAACACACAAAGTATTTACAATCAAATGGTGGGTTGATTGCGCATGATTTTAAATGTCTGTATTTTGTAAACAAATATAATTCTCAATGGATTTGAAACATTTGGAATGACTCTCACAATGCACTTGGAGGAGGTAACAAAGACAGGTCTGAGTGTCAGTGGTGCTGTGTCAGTTCGTCATTACGTGACTTCCTTACATTATCTGTGAGGTTGTAAAATTTCATGAGACACTTCAAGGTAGCTGAGACAATGGCGCTGCAAACAATATTGCAAGACCAGTATATTATTTCTTATGAACTGTATGAACCAGATAGAATAACCAAGGCAAAGTGCATTGAAAAGCAAGTTAACATGTAGTGCGTTCTTTGCAATGGATGACAAGAAAGTTATTAACCTGCTGCCAGCGAGGCCCTACAACAAAAACAGAAAGAAAAGGATATTTAGGTTCCTCTTTTAGTTTACTCGCTTAGTCATAAGGCAATTAGTACGAGTGGACCCCTCACCACTTGTCGTGGAATATTTGTGTCATACTTCACTGTGAAGTTCTGCTTTGTCAAAGCAATGCTGTGGAGAAACAAACAATGTCAATTACTAAATGGGTTTTCTAAATATGTCTGCAGGTGCAATGAATTATGCATAATTTCACTTTACCCAAGGAGAAATTCCATTAGTAATAACCTTAGTTATGTAATTATGAAATTAAGCGCTAACACTGATAACACTACTATCTAACCTATTCTGCTTGGCTTTTGGATTTGGCATGTTGCTCGGTGAAGACTGAAATAAGAAGCATTATGGAAATAAGCCCTGCTGTGAAAGTTTAAATTCCGAATGGCTTGCTCAGACATGTTTCTGGCGATAGGTAACCCCCAAAATATTTAGGGTAGTGTGGATAATTTCACACTTGTTATGTGGGCACTCAAGAGACTCAAGCGTACGCAAACCTCTTGAATATGTTACCGTTAAGAAGAGCTGTCTTACTAAATTGATTGGCGAATGATGACATTTTTTAAGATAAAATGACTAGTACAGTATTCTTTCTTTAAAGGATGTATTCAATCAAAGCGCTTCCACCAAATCTCACCCTTGTTTGCAGCAGAACTGGTAGAATTTCTTACATGTCGCTTGCAACAATCTGAGGCCTCCAAAATACCTGCAGTGGATGAACCATACAACAGATATGACAGGAGAAATTGAAAAATATTGTTGCGTATCAAAGGTAATCTGTTATTGGATCATACAAACCCTTCTTTTCTACTGATACTGAACAAATCTTGTAAGCTTCCAAACTCTGTGGGGTCGTTGAGAGGATGAGGAACGAGAACCTGTAAGATCAAAGCAACTTAGTTCTTGCTGGTGGTAGTGATGATGATGTGGGGTGCACCAAAGTGTGTGTACTGCTGTACCAATGTTTGACTTTTCACTAGGGTGACCTCGGCCCAGAAGTTCATGATAGTCATCGCGATGGTTTTCCCATTAAAGCAGTCTGATGGATTCCCCATTAAGCCAACCCTGCCATTATCAGTCAATTTATTGCAATAATCACATGTTCTTTATGGGGGTAAACATAATGATTAAAACAATAACTAAACATTATACTTCAATTAAACATCAACAAAAATCAAAGTTATTGTTATCATTATTATTACTAAGCAAACCTGGCAAAAGACCGGCACGTAATTTGTCTGGCAGAGTTTTGTTGCTTGGTGGAGAAGCGAGTGAGCCACTTGGTGTAGTCCGATAGACCCTGAGATGTTAAGTAACACACATTGTCATTAAGGAAGGGCAAATGAAAAGGAGATGTTAGTTCTATATGACAATTTTTTAATATTATCAGCATTAGTTCAACTTAACATCATAAGCGTCGCCTCATTGATATGCAAAGACAGATGAACGATTACGACATTATTATGATTCAAATTAATCCGATACTATGTTGTGATTTGGGTGAAAATCCTTCAGGGTTTTCGTACAATGTTGCACAGCATATCCTTTGACGTCCATCCATCCATCCATTTTCTGTAGCGCTTTGTTCCCACGGGGGTATTACATAAATTCACAAACCCACCAGTTAAGAAAAAAATGCACCCTCTTAAAGGGTAAGCCGATCATTTGAGACGCTTTTGGGCATCTCCAACTGCAAATCATACAGGCGAGGCATCGTAATTGCTCATGACGCAACAGGGGACGGCTGGTTAGCAAGTCCGCCTCACAGTTAAGAGGGTACGGGCTCGATTCCACCTCCGGCCCTCCCTGTGTGGAGTTTGCATGTTCTCCCTGTGCTCACGTGGGGTTTTCTCCAGGCACTCCGGTTTCCTCCCACATCCCAAAAACATTCATGGTAGGCCGATTGAGCACTCCAAATTGCCCTTAGGTGTGAGAGTGATGGTTGTTCGTCTCTGTGTGCCCTGTGATTGGCCAGCAACCGATTCAGCAGTATCCTACTGCTGGGATAGGCTCCACCACGCCCGTGACCCCTGTGGGGACAGGCGGTATAGAAAATGGATGTATGGATGGATGGATGGATGGATGGATGGATGGACGGACGGACGGACGGACGGACGGACGGACGGCGCAACAGGAACGAGTGAAATTATACTGTAAAAAACAAAAGCACATACCACTTGTCCGATTAGCTGGAAACCAATTGGAAGCTTCATTCCAAACACATCAAGTAGATTATTGTTGATCATTCTCTCCTGAGAAAAAAAACAGTTTTATCAGCAACAGCGTATTCGACCATGAGAAACTTTGGTACAATGTTACGTCAGCACAGTGGAGCCTCCCTGAAGTTGAACACTTTGAAATTCAAGCATCATTCGGTTTCTTCAGTTCTTAATTTCAGAAAGAGTTCATGTTTTATATATATATACTATATATATATATATATATATATATATATATATATATATATATATATATAGCAAGAGAAACCATTAACATGCTCCGTTGGAACAGGAGTAATACACGAGAAAAATGGAAAATATTAAATTCTATATGAAATAATGGCTTAAAAAATAAACTATCCATAATAATAATAATACTTTCTATGACCTAGTCGAGTCCAAAACAGCACAAATAATGTACAAAGCTTATAACAATCAATTATGCCACAATATTCAGAAGATGTTTGGAACCACGTCACTGCTTCAAGCTAAGGGGCACGTGATTTAAAAAAAAAAACTCAATGGTGAGACCCAATGTAAAACAAATGTGTGTCTCTGTTAAAGGTGTGAACTTGTGGGAAAACTGTGATGATGAATAAAAAAAATAATGTCAAGCTCTTCATGTGTTCAAAAAGATGTATCAATATATTGTATTGCAAAATATATAAATCAGTTATAAAACAACTACAGCTACACACATATATATATATATATATATATATATAAAATAAGTAATTTTTATACTTGTGCAAATAGGAATATGTGGAATATGTTTCTGTTCAGTCTGCTTGAGCCTTAGGAAGTGACAGAAATAAGACTAGGGGTCGGGCCAGATAAGTTCTTTGTACGTACTTCCAACCACTCCCTTTGAACATGTAAACAACTTAGATCTATAATAGAGTTTTTTCCTCTTTCCCATAAATGTAAACATTTTATGTAACATAATGTTTGTATGTTCAATAAATCCCAAAAACATGCTTGGTAGGCCGATTGATCACTCCAAATTGTCCCTAGGTGTGAGTGCGAGTGCGAATGGTTGTTTGTCTCTGTGTGCCCTGCAATTGGCTGGCGACCGGTTCAGGGTGTCCCCCGCCTACTGCCCGATGACAGCTGGGATAGGCTCCAGCACGCCCGCGACCCCCGTGGGGACTAAGCGGTTCAGAAAATGGATGGATGGATGGATGTTTGTATGTTCAATAAATCAAGAAACAAATAAACCAATAATGTAGAGGATTAAGTATGCCTTTGCATAGTCAGTCATTTTGTCATTTTTAGGATGACACCCACCACCAGGTGCAGGTAATAACTGTCAAAGCCTCATTCTTCAAAGCTAATGGTGTGTCAACGTTTTTTATTTACAATGCAGAGATTAACTTGAATAATGATCCACTTTCCTAAAGGATGTCAGTAAGTAGTTTTATTTTATAGTATTTGTTTTGTTGCTGTTAATTGATTCTTAGACTTGCATGATTGTTACTTAACATTTCAAGAGCAGTTACATTTTTCCATGATGGCAATGCATTTCCCCTGGAGCTTTTTTAATTACACTATATATTTCCTATGGGAAAGTCTTTCCCACACGTATGGTGCTTCCCCTCTGAGGCTCCACTGTACTCAGCAATATAAAAATAGTTTTGGCTGTTCTGAAATGTTCCTTTACAAACCCAGAAGCTTCCAAAGGACCTGTCTGTGGCTTTCCTCTGACTTATGAAGTCAGACATGAAGGGCAGAGACTTTTTCTGGATGCAGTAAAACACTACACTGGCCAGACGAGAAGATGTCAGCCCTTCTTGAGGTTTCTCCCAGAAACGAGTTATCCTGCATTCAAGGACAACCTAACTCAAAGCCCAGGCTAGATTCGAGATTTTGATTTTCATAAGCTATAAAAAAAATAAATAAATAAAAAAGTCTAATATTTCTTGTCACCTATGGGAATCAGGACAGACTTCCACAATACCCCTGGTGGTGCTTTTCTCGCTTTCCTCCATCTCATAGTAGATGATCAGCTCTCCAGGCTTCAAAAAACACACAGCGTAAGTATAGTTCCTTGAAAGCATCATTGCCATACCACAAAATAATTCTCACCTTTGAACGGAAAAAACGGATCACTTGAGTGATGTCAAAGTTCTGGTCTGCACACAACATGTCGCCTGCTATCTGCTTACACAAAGCAGGAATTAAAATGTCACTGCTCAGTACAGTATTTCATTTTTGACATATTACCACAATGATGTCGTCTTGCAGCTTGCGACAGCGTATGGCCAGCTCCAGATCAGCCACAGCACCAAGACTGTCCTCCTCTGTGGTGCTGCCATCGTTTATTATGTTTTCCACGGGGAAGTCATTGGCCGTGGCCCAGCGTTCAAAATGCTTATATCTGGTCAGAGAAGACCATCAAACATCGTTAAAGGGAATCATCAATTTGGTTTTCTGTTGTGTCAGTTTAAAGAACTCACTTGTCTGCATTAGTGACAAGATACACCTCTGTAAATAACTGACGCCTGAAGACAGAGCACACATAATCAGCAAAGTGACGTAAAGTAAACATGACAATGACAATGTAGAAAACTATCAATGTGAAAGCTTTTTAAGTTACTGAGACTCACAAGTTGATGGTTTTCCACCAAAAGTCCAAAATCTTCCTTCCTCCAGTGCCAGGAAGCAAGGTCTTTGGCACCCCAATTAGGTGGCTGTACAAGCCAGTATCATCATTCTTGTCGTGGAGAGATAAATAATATTAGGTCTTGTTATAGTAATAATGTCAATATGATATCCTAAAGTCTACATCGAAATTTCTAGTATAAACCTGGAAGAAAAACTTAAGTATTGGATTAATTCATTAATTAATTCTATTAACTTTACTCTGGAAGCTAAGAGCAGAGATTGAGAATAGCGGCTCAATTTCTGACATAAACTTGCCTAAAATTGTCATTTTGCAAAAGTCAGCTGGGATGGGCTCCAGCACGCTGCTCCACACAGGGAGTGCCAGAAGTGGAATCAAACCCGCACCCTCCTAAGTGTGAGGTGGACGTGCTAATCAGTGCGCCACCGTGCTGCACTGGTTAGCACATGTGGTGTGGAAACCATTGTAAGGTAATGTGATGAAAATGTAACCAAGAACAGCAGTGCACAATTTCAAACGTGTCCAGACTTCTACTACACCCCTAAAATTGCTGGGTTGAAAATTATACTGACCCAGAAAGTTGGGTCAATTTGATGGATTGCATTGTGCAAAAATGGGTTGTTTTGTGCAAGTGTGTTGGCCTAATTTTTAACCGAAATAGTGTTGTTTTAACCCAGGATTTTTCAGGGTGTAGGGCTGCACAATATGTTGAACATATCGATATCACAATAAATACCCATAACGCAATAGGTTTCTTGTAGAATTATATCCTTTTATATAATTTGACCAGTCAGTCAGACAAACTTAAATCATCTCCATCCAATAATTGATTATCAGTTGTAATCACCATTAATATGGTGAGAATATATGAACTTGCCGCATTAAAATGTACTATTTTCATTAGATAAAAAAAACATTATTTCTTTACTTGCGATACATTATAAATATCACAATAATACAGATATTGCTGCATTCAACAACCATACCGCATATTTTCCCGATATCTGGCAGCCCAAATCACTGCGGTGGTTTGGTGTCAATACATTTTTTAAATTATTAATCAATTACTAAGTCGAAGTGCATTATGGTAGAGCATTTTACATTCGTAAATATACATTTCGCATAAAACAGTACATTGAGGATTTTAAACAAGAGTTACCCATTAAATCCCTGCACGCGTGATTCAAGTTGAAGTTTAAGCAGCTCGAGGTATTGCATCCACTTCGACCCCGGCGAACTTTACCCTCGTAACTTAATGGAAAACCCCGCTCACCTTTATTTCAGTCTGTAAAAGTGTGCCATGACCGGCAACCAGCAGTATGCAAATCATTGGGCCAGATCCGTTTTCTAGATAATGCTCAGTATATATCGCTACACTACTGCAGTTTGTCTGGATTGACTGGCGTCTGGCAGCAACGCTGTAATGTGCACAGCAACTACTTCCGCTGACGCTAAGCACTCGGACAGGAAAGGGCGGAGTTTTCAGTTTGTCGTCTTTTTCCCATTAATGCAACTCAGTCACCACGAAGTACCCCGTTTGTTCATTTGCAGGCCAAAGTGGTATGTATGTTTTACTTATGTATTTGATTCGTATGTTTTCATAATGAGTTCATAATAAATCCATAATTAATTGCACACGCGAAATAATTTCGTTTGTCTCACCAGTTCTACCTGTTCTATTGCTGTGGCTGTGATATAAAAGAAAGCTAAACTCACTGTAAACATTAGTACTCAAGAACTCTTGTCTCCTTTGTGAACGAACTGGCATAGGATGATTTCACCGCAAAGACTCTTTCCAATTGATAAAACGCATACCAAAAGCAATATCAAGTTTTTCACCCAGTGTCCAAAGGGTCATTGAAACAGCGCGGTGACGTCACGTCGCCGCCTCAGTTACCTGTCGATGTCCACGTGATCTTGGGAGGAAGGTTGTCAATCCGAAACCATCTGCGCTGCGGCTCGACTCGCTCGGGAGGAGGGGTGGGGGCGTGGTATTCTCGGCTCAACGCTCCGACTGGTTGAATTGAGGAATTATGGCACGAAAGTTGCCCACACGCCAGCAGAGGGCAGGCAGTATCCATATAATTGCAGTATGTACACCTTTTTATAAAAAAAAGTTATTATAATAATAAGAGTTCTAAAAATATATTTACAGTATTGTACCTTGTTATAAAAATGTTATAATAATAAGAGTTCTAAAAACATATTTACAGTATGTACACTTGTACCTTGTTATAAAAAAGTATGTTATATAAAAAGTATATGTGTTATAAAAAAATAATAAAAAACATATTTATAGTATGTATACCTATGCATATTCACGCACGCGCGCGCACACACACACACACACACACACACGTATCATATTTATATTATTTATACATTATTTTGTGTATGTCATTTATACTACGTATTAATATACTATTTACATGTTTGAAACTATTATCAAATGTTATAATGATAACATATGCACTTATATGGTTTAATATACACTAATTGATGCACAAACAATGTATGTATGTTTAAAAAAAAGGGTGACACTACTTCGTGGATTTTTACATATCGCTTGGTCTTGGAACCAATTATTTGCGATAAATGAGGGATTACTGTATCTTACTGTGTCCCATGTTTATATTATCTGATGTATTTAATTTATACCGCTGGCAAGTGAATTTTCCCTGGGGATCCATAAAGTATCTGTCTGTCTATCTATGAATTGGGTGGGCTTGTACAGACAGGGCGTCGATCTGACCTCTGGTTACCACGGCGACGAGGACTTTGCCCTGACTATGTTCGGAAGGCGCTCGCTCACATGGTGAGACGAGACGACGCGAAGGAAATTGTGAACTGGATGTGCGATTTCTTTCTTTTGTTTGACACGCACGCATAGACGCATAGCGTTGCTGTTAAAAAGGACTGGTTGTCACGTTAGTGAGCTGGATGGTCAGTCATCGAGCGAGCGAGCGAGTCGTTCGGTTAGTCTAAACGACTTGTCAGCTTGTTTGGCGATTGGTCACACGGTTCACTCGGTCGGCTTGCCGGTTATTCATTGTCATTCAAGTCATTGTCAAGCAGCCTTGAGGACCAGGAAGGAATCGTAAAAAGAGCAGACTTTGGCCTCCGTTGGTATCTTATCGGAAATCGAGCGACCTTCTGTGGTTTGGATGTGGAATGCTATTGTGGCCGTCGCGCCATCTGTTGTGCGAGAAAATCAAGATTATCCCTTTGCTTTCAGGTTTCCTCTTGATCAAAAGTGGACGCAAAGACGAGAACACCCCGTTGAGGAGGTGAGAACACGGAGCCCGCCCACGCGGTGATGCTTCCTACTAAACCTGCGTCACGCCAGCCAAATGACTTTATGAGCCCGAGTTGCAGTACGGGCATATAAGAAGTCGTAAGACAGCGACGCACGCACGCACGGCCAGGCACCTGCTTACAGACGGAGGAGTGAACGGATCTTCCATGCGAGAAAGATGGCTCTGGATACCAAGAGCAAGGAGCTGCTGTGGAGAACGCTCAGGCAGCTGGAGCAGGACGACTTCACAAACTTCCAGTTACATATGCACCCCGGTGACGTCGACCACAACGCAAACCACGTGGACATCGCCGAACAGCTGGAGAAGAAGCACGGCAACAATGCTGTGGAGGAGACCATCAAGATTCTGAAAATGATCAACAACTACAATCTGGCCCAGAAGTTGCGCAGCGACGTGGCGCAAATCAAAGGTAAGGTGAAGCCGCCGCATGCCAATGTTGGCTTCTGGTGAGGGCCTTACAGAAAGCAGCTTACCTGATAACTCTGAGATGATGCAAACGAATAGGAGGACGGCTGAAAGAAACTCGGAGCCACTCAACAGCTCTTGCTTCCTTCACTTGCCTCCTTGAGTGGAAGCGGCAGCATTGGTGTGGCACGCTTGCAGCCAGGCCTAAAGACACATTTATGACACTGGATCTCCTTCTACTCCCTCACATGTCTTCTCAGTCGACGACCTGGTCAGCGAATTCAAGATGGAGCTGCAAGACAACCTGCGGGTGGGCTATTTCAACGCTCCTGAGGGTAACACGGAACTCAGCCAGCAGAAGCTTCTGGAGGACGTCTACACCGAGCTCTACATTACCCGCGGCGTCGACGGTCTTCCAAACAAGGAGCATGAGGTCCTTCAGATGGAAATGCGCGATAAGGACAAGGAGTCCATTGAAGAGTGCGACATCTTCGAAAGCGAGAGGCCCATCCGCACTATGGTCACTGTGGGCTTCGCGGGCATCGGGAAAAGCTTCCTGGTGCGCAAGTTTGTCCTGGACTGGGCCAGCGGGAGAACCAACAGAGACGTGCACTTCATCTTTCCTTTCACCTTCCGCAAGTTGAACTTGGAGAAGGAGAAAAGCTTTTCGCTGGCAGAGCTCATCCACCACTCCATCTGGGAGAGCAAGGACAACAAGATGCTGGACTACATATTTGACAGGCTGCAGACCTCTGGAAAGTGCCACTACCAATGCAGCGACATCAAGATTTTGTTTGTGCTGGACGGCCTGGACGAGTGCCGCCTCAACCTGGACCTGAGCGACATGCGCAAGGTGCACGTGGACGTGACCCAAGCCTACCCTGTGGAGGAGCTCCTGGCGCATCTCATCAAGCGTAACCTGCTTCCCTGCGCACGGGTTTGGATCACCACGCGGCCCCAGGCGGCCAGCAACATCCCACCGCACCTGGTGGACAGCAGAACCGAGGTGAAAGGCTTCAGTGACTCCCAGAGGCTGGACTACTTCAGGAAGAGGTTCCCTGACGAGCAGTACATCATCAAGCACATCCAGAAATCCCGCACCATTTTCATCATGTGCCACATGCCCATCTTCTGCTGGCTCACCGCCACTGTTCTCCAAGATTATCGGGACACCGGAAAGGGGGGGGGGCTACCCAAAACCTTGACCGAGATGTACACAGAGTTCCTGCTCTATCACCTGGACAAGTCCAAGGAGCGAGAGAGCCAGAATCACACCGAGTACGTCAAAGCGATGGCAAAGCTTGCTTTTCAGCACCTGATTAAAAAGCAACAGATCTTCACCGAGAGCGAGTTGCGGGAAAGCGGCTTGGATTACCTGCCGGCTGCAAAATACTCAGGAGTCTTCACCAAGGTCTTCAAGGAGGTACCCCCGCTCAAGAAATACCAAGGCCGCACGATGTTTCAGTTCATCCACCTGACCATCCAGGAATATCTGGCCGCTCTGTATGTGATGATGAGCCTGTTCCAGGACAACAAGAACGTGCTGGGAAACCACTGGATGCTTTTTAGAAAGACGCCGCTCACTCGGGTCCATGAGGCGGCCATCCACAAAGCCTCAGAGAGTGATGGAAACCTGAACATGTTCCTCCGCTTCCTGTTGGGCCTCTCCTTGCAGTGCAACCAGGACCTTCTGGGTGAGCTGCTGAAGGCGCCAAAGAACTCCAGACACAGCAACGCAGGAACGGTCCGCTTGATCAAGCAACAGATAGAGCAGAACTCTCCCGAGGAGAACATCAATTTGTTCTACTGCCTGTGCGAGCTGAAGGACGAGTCCCTGCTGGAGGAGATCCAACAATACCTAAGCTCGGGGTACTTGTCTACGGAGGACCTATCTCCGGCCATGTGGTCGGCCCTGGTCTTCGTCTTACGGGCTTCCAACGAAGCCATGAGCTGCTTTGACCTGAAGCATTACTGTGCATCCGAGAGGGGGCTCCTGATGCTGCTGCCGGTGGTCAAGGCTTCTCAAAAATCAGTGTAGGTGCCCTCGAGCCAGCACGTTGAACTGTCTGCGCCCATGTCAGCCGCCCTCTACTTATTTATTTATTTGCTCGATTTATTTATTTGATCTATTTGTTATTTATCATTTGATCTATTTGTTATTTTATTAATATTAAGCTATGTTGTCTGCCTGCCTGCCTGCCTGCCTGCCTATCTATCTATCTATCTATCTATCTATCTATCTATCTATCTATCTATCTATCTATCTATCTATCTATCTATCTATCTATCTATCTATCTATCTATCTATCTATCTATCTATCTATCTATCTATCTATCTATCTATCTATCTTCTCAGGGTGTCGGGATACAAACTGAGCAGGAAAAGCTGCTTGATGCTGGCCTCCGTTCTAAGCTCGCCCTGCAACCTGAGGGATCTGGATCTCAGCAACAACGACTTGTGTGACGACAAGCTGGAGGCGCTCGCCACTGGACTGGCAAAACCGCAGTGTACCCTGCAAGTCCTCGGGTAAGGCTCTCCTTCAACCCCGTCGAGCGCCAGAAAGCCCAAGAACCTTGGGCTTGGCCCGCCCGCATCAGCCGCCCTCTTGTCTTCTCAGGCTCAACAACTGCAACCTGAGCAAGAAAAGCTGTGAGGTGCTGGCCTCCATTCTAAGCTCGTCCTGCAGCCTGAGGGATCTGGATCTTGGTGACAACAAATTGTATGACAACGGGCTCTATGCGCTTGCTGCCGGACTGGCAAAGCCGCAGTGTACCTTGCAAGTCCTCAGGTAAGGCTCTCCTCCACCCCCGTCGAGCGCCAGAAGGCCAGGCGGCTAGCCGGCCCAAGAACCTTGGGCTTTGCCCGCCCGGGTCAGCCGCCTTCTTGTCTTCTCAGGCTTTCGCACTGCAACCTGAGCAAGAAAAGCTGCAAGGTGCTGGCCTATGTTGTAAGCTCGCTCTGCAACCTGAAGGAACTGCATCTCAGCGACAACGACTTGTACAACGAAGGGGTGGAGACACTTGCCATTGGACTGGCAAAGCCGCAGTGTACCTTGCAAGTCCTCCGGTAAGGCTCTCCTCCACCCCTGTGGAGCACCAGAAGGCCAGCTGGCCCAAGAACCTTGGGCTTGGCCTGCCTGTGTCAACCGCCCTCTTGTCTACTCAGGCTCGACGGCTGCAAACTGAGCAAGAAAAGCTGCGAGATGCTGGCCTCCGTTCTAGGCTTGCCTCGCAACCTGAGGCATCTGGATCTCAGCTACAACGACTTGTACGACGATGGGCTGGAGGCACTCGCCGCCGGACTGGCAAAGCCGCAGTGTCCCTTGCAAGTCCTCGGGTAAGGCTCTCCCCCCACCCCCGTCGTGCGCCAGAAGGCCAGCCGGCCAGCTGGGTGAAGAACCTTGGGCTTGGCCCGCCCGTGTCAGCCGTCCTCTTGTCTTCTCAGGCTCTCGCGCTGCAACCTGAGCAAGAAAAGCTGCGAGGTGCTGGCCTCCGTTCTAAGCTCGCCCTGCAACCTTAGGGATCTGGATCTCAGCTACAACCTCTTGTGCAACGACGGGCTGGAGGCCCTCACCGGCGGACTAGCAAAACCGCAGTGTACCTTGCAAGTCCTCGGGTAAGTCTCTCCTCCATCCCGTCAAGTGCCAGTAGGCCAGCCGACCCAAGAACCTTGGGCTTCGCCCACCCGTGTTTCCCTTTGCGGCAGGCTCAGGTCCTGCATGATCACCACACGAGGATGCTTCTCACTGGCCAAGGCTCTCCGGTCCAACCCCTTCCACCTCCAAGAGCTGGACCTGAATAACAATGATTATGGAAAGAAAGGAAAGCAGGCCTTGACGGAGGTCCAAATGGATCCTTGCTGCAGTCTGAAAACAGTCAGGTAGGTTCCAAACATCTTCCAGGGCGCTTGCTCGTCTGAAACGACCAGCGACACTTGTACGTTGAAGAAAATGTGTTCCAAAACGTCCCGTCTAGCTACAAAAACAGATATGCTCACACCTCACTGAATAAAGTACATGAGCATACAATTACTACATTCACACATTAAATCAATAAAATAAACATTTTAAGCATATAATTACACCTGCACACTAAATCAATAAAGAAGACATAACTAGACATTTTTTGATATGTGATGGAGTAAGTGGTAATGAGAAATGTTTTTATAATAACTTCATGATCTGATATGTATTTTTTTGTGCACTTTGAAATAACAAATATTTTTGGGTATATTTCCTGAATGACCCTTAATGAACTGTTCAATGCATGCCTGATGTTTTTCTAGATTATGGACACTGCCAAGGGCGTCTAAGAATGCTGAATACTTGATTATATCTTATGTTTTGTCTAGGTTTGCTGTGATGCCATATGTGCCTTACGCTAGATGCCAGCCTTGGATCATTGGTGAATGTTCTGGACAGAGGGAAATGTTTTGCCTGACAATGAAAAGATATGGTTAGATTCTAACCAATTAGTTTTTCATGTCATTTTCACTTTGTTTGGTCCTCTTTAAATGTACCAGGGTTAGATTATAACTAACTAAAGCACTTTTCTGGTCTGAATACACCCTAAAATAGAAAATATATGTATTTTCCCTCATCTTTTTCCATTTTTATACATTTAAAAAAAAAGCACTAGGGCAGTGCTAAAGAGTGAATGGAATGTGAAAAGAATAAACAAATGCATAATAAGTATCTCTCCCTCTCTCGTAAATGCTTGGCACAGAAAATAGGCAAAAATTAATGAAATTGATAAATGCGAGCCTTTCACGTCCCGACTAAGAGTTATTGTCTCACCTAAAAGTTCACATAATTCCGTATAAAATGACAAATTGTCAGGATGATGAATGGATGAGGCGGCTCGGTAGTGCACTGGTTAGCACGTCCGCCTCACAGTTCGGAGGGTGCGGGTTTGATTCCACCTCCGGTGTGGCATTTGCATGTTCTCCCTCTGCCTGCGTGGGTTTTCTCCGGGCACTCCGATTTCCTCAAAAACATGCTTGGTAGGCCGATTGAGCACTCCAAATTGCCCCTAGGTGTGCGTGCGAGTGCGGATGGTTGTTCATCTCGGTGGGCCTTGCGATTGGCTGGCAACCGGTTCAGGGTGTCCCCCGGCTACTGCCCGATGACCGCTGGGATAGGTTCCAGCGCCGCCATATCTGCACAGTTTCCAACATTGTGCCTCGAGATGAAAAAAAAAGTGACTGCAATCGGCGAGCAACTTTGCTGTTGAATATTTGGGCTGAAAGCCAGAAAACAAATAAAAATAATGGTTCAAGATGGCGGCGCGTGCACACGCAGCGGCCACTCTCTGTCCCGTTCGGTGTTTTGTGAGTGTTTACTGAGTGTTTGTCCGGCAGTTTTGTGTGTGTTCGTCTCGTGTGATACGTCGTGCTACTAGTGCGGCGGGCATGTTCTGCTCAACATCGGCAGAAGTGGGTTTTATGGCGTTCTGGACTTTGGTGCGGAGAGATTAAGGGCGCTCGGACTGCTTCGTCATGGAGCGACGCCGGACTGGCCTGCTCTTCCTCCCCCGGTTGGACTGTGCCGTGAGCTCGGACTGCTCTGTCCTGGAGCATTGTTGGGATGCGTCGGCAGTGGGTCTGCGAAGCAGCAGAAGAGGGGCCAGCGCGGAGACGTCAGGCCAGGCTTGCGGCCAACCCAGCTCGCCCAGCCTTCCATTCTCCTGGCGTACGTTCGTTCGCGACAAGATGGGTTGCGTTCGCCTGATAGGATCCACGAACCGGACAGTGCGTGCCTGCTGTGTGCTCGTGTTCACAGTGGCCTGGTTGACTGTCATCTTACCGGACTCTGCTGTGCATCGGGAGCGGCTAGCGTGCTATCACGCTTATTGTTCATTGATGTTGACTTCTTGTGTTATTTTTCCTGTGTTGTTTACTTATATGTGCGTTGTGAACTCTGTCTTGTCACCCTGGGATAGTGAGAAACGTAATTTCGATCTCTCATCGAAAGCTCATTTGCATTTTCCCAGTGGAACTTCTCAAACTGTGGCGCACCTGTGCTCATTAAGTGACAGAACAGCAATATGTCAATGTAGCTAAACCACCACAGGACTATATTCCACGACCGCCCAGTTTACACGACGATGACAATTTCTAATTGTTTGGAGCCGTTTCTCTCCCGACTTGCATCAACAAGTCTCAAAAGCTCTCTTTCTATCCCAAAGCCGTCACGCTGTGTGATTTCGATGTTCAAATGTTTAAACTTATCAGAGTTTCACCTATAGGCCATTTTATTTTGGAGACTTGTACAATCATAACGTCACCCCACATCATAAGCCAATTTGGAACAACAGATACATTACCGTTAAATACAAATCATTGTTTGACAAGGCTTGGTTGGAAAAGGGGATTTGGTCAGTGCTGCACTTCGTTACCAGCCAGGGATCTTTCCTATCTTATAATGCAGGGGTGCTCAATACGTCGATCGCGATCGACCAGTCGATCGCTAAGCTACTACTGGTCGATCGCATGACGTTTAAAAAAAATAAATAAATAAAAAAAATGCTGTATGCGAGAATCCATCCCATCGCTTGATTGACATACAGGTAGGCCTGTTGGGAAGCAATCACAGTGAACCGCACATGCGTAATAGACAGTGACTGCAACCCCTCACCGCAGCAAGTTTAACGGCCGCGCACACACAAACCGCCAACGTTTATAAGCTTATCAACGCACGCACTCGCTTTTTTCTTTTAAACAAAATAAAGTTTATGACCATCAAAAATGAGTGGGGTTGCTGGACCAAATAAGAAGCCAAAAACGTATCACTTTTATACGGAATGGGAGTTGGACTTTTTTTTCTCACAATGTCATTTTCTAAGTGCGTTACAAAAATACACTATATTATTTATTTATTTATTTGAAGTAGGTAGATCTCTGTGACTTGGTCATTTTAAAAGTAGCTCGTAAGCTGAAAACGTTTGAGCACCCCTTTTATGCTTTTTATGCAAATATAAGTTACATAGTTAATCATTGTAAAATGTTTGAGGGAGTGACTAAAGCCATCCCCAAGTCATGTATTGGCTTGATCTGTGGCATTTTATGCAGCCCTGCTCCAACAATTCCACTTCTTTGGGTTGGAAATTATAACTTTAATGAAACTTAAGATTCCAAACAGGGTACAAAGATTTTTAACAATATCTCACCCTATCTCACGCCTCTAATACAAGTCTACGAGTAAAGTTCTTTACCTTCCGCCACCACATCTACAAAAGAAATATTCTAAATATAGTACTGGATGTGGAATTGATTTAGAAAGCAACTTTAATGCACAAAAGTTAAAGTAACATAACAGTACACATTATTTGTTGCCCACCTACATGATCAAGATTTAACTGCCCTCAGATATATGTTTTCTGTTACATTGTTACAATGTACTTAAAATCCAAGGTGAGGCTAGATAAAATGGCATGGGAAAAGATTAATACAAATATTAATACAAAGCAAAAGGGAATATAAACTATGGATAAAATACAAATGTACAATAGTTGGAGACAGTAAACCACGCAAATTAAGAAAACAGGAGCAATAAGAAGTTATACTACGTTTTCACTATGTTCTCAGCATCAAGTGCAGCTGGATTTGCCTGAAACACAGGAGAGCATGGAATTGTGTCCATTTTTTCCTCCATCAAGTTTTCTCGCAGCTGAGCACAGCAACCACGACGGGCCATCGGTAGAAGAAGTTGCCAAGTCTAAGAGTCCAAATGCCGCACAGCAGTTCAGCCCGCTGTCTAACACAGATGGCAGTCCCGGATATCCCCTATCCTCATGGTTTTCACATTCTGATGAAGGTCTCACATCTTTTACATTCTGCTCAGGTTTTCTACAGAAGACACATGGAAAACTTTGGAGAATATTTATGAACAAGGCTGATTGAAATTCAACTCCCCTGCCATGTGGCGTATCAAACAAATTGCAACCTTCCATATTGCCATATAAACCGTCACTGTCGCCACGGGAACATAATGTAAATGTCGCATTTTGGCCTTTTCACGCTGCACTTGGTTTCTTCTTCACAATGGGGTAGTGCGCAAGAACTACTGCACGCTTGTCCGGTGCTTGTGTACCGTACTAGAAAAAAACAACGAGGCTTTTCCTGCTGATGTACTGCTGTTACCACATGGATATCATTATGCCAGGCTTTGATTTTTCAATTTCAGAAGGGCATTGGGGTTACATCAGCAGGCACCCACCCACCTTGTGCGATGCGACATTCAGTCACAATAAATACGTTTTTCGACGCCGTGTTGCCAAGTGCAGTGTGAAAAAGCCTTAAACTGGTCATCACTTGGAGCGTTCTACAGTGACTGGAACTAATAGCTATAAGAGGAAAGTATTCAGTGACCAGTTCATCGCTTTTAAATGCTATGCGTTTGGCATAAAACAGGGGTCTCAAACTCCAGTCCTCGGGGCCGCATTCCTACATGTTTTCCAAGTTTCCCTCGTTAAACACACCTGATTCAAATGATCAGTTCATCCTCACGTTCTGCAGGAGCCTGATAATTGAAATATGATGATGAATAAAATAAGTACTTTTCAAACCTTAAAAACATTAAATGTGTCATTTTCGGACAGCGGGTTGAATATTTAGGACAATATTCAATTATTTCCTTATGTATCATGCACACTTGACAAGCCTCACATGTCTCAGTCAAAGCATTTCAAGTACTGTTTTGGCCCGTGTGCGAGTTGTCTTCAAAAGCTGCTCCTCAAAGGCTTTTTACTGTGGGTCCGCACTGGATGATCCCACAATGCCATGCTGACGTAGCACATTCCTTAGGATCTGATTCTTGGATTTCCAGTCTTCTACCTGAGAAAAAAAAAAAGAGATGTCAATAGCAAACCAGGCTCCACTTGGTGGATTTGTCACTTTATATGAATTGAACAGAAGAAAAATGTTTGGATTAATAGTAATGGAGAATACTCTGTAAATCAGTCAAAACTAAAATGACGGGGGAGCGATCCAGGGCGCTTGCATGGGGCACACACACATATGTTGAGGTCTTGTTTTGTGAAATAAAGAGCCGGTTACCAAACCCACGTCTTGCCTGGTACATTCTGTTTGTTCATCAATCGTCGTAGTGTAATGTGAACAATTAATGATGTTGCAGTAATTTCCATAATGCTTTTTGTCATTTCTTTCATGGTTATCATTCATTTTATGTTTATCAGTAAACATCAATCACAATTATCTTTGAACCCAGATGAGAATCTGCTCACAATACGGCAGACGTTTGCCAGTCTCAAACCTATTGACACTTCTGCTCTCTTTCCTTTCTTATTCTGTAAGCATTAACACAAAGCTGAATAAACCCAAGTTTTATGAGCATTGTAAATTAAGAAACTATCCCCATTGGTAAATTAAAACACTCAAGATTTTAATGTGGTGCCATTTTTTAGCATGAGCTGTGTTACATATATAGCAGACTCACATCACACTAGAAATGCTGGCGTGCCTTTTCACATGGTGCCTTCAAGTTTCGAGTCCTATTTTTCCAGAAAAAGTTTAGATTTTAAATTGTTCGACTGTCTTGCTCTCACACCAACATACCTCTTGTCGGAGAAGCTGATTGTCAATCCTAAGTCGATCAAGTGCGCTGAGATCTTCCCCCAACTTCAGATTGCTCTGTCGGAGTTCCTTGATGTAATCACAGGCTTTGGACAAAATTCCCCCTTTGCTCTAAACAAAATGGGAGGAATGACGATTTAACATGAAATCATGATACCTAAACTAAAAGTAGAGTGCTTAAATGTCTGAATGTAACAAAGCCCAGTTCACCTGTCCCGTCTTAGTATAATCAATGTTGCAGTCTGGTATCGTCTTCGACAGCTGCACAATCCAGTTATTGATTTTGTCCCGACGTCTGCGCTCAACTGTGGTGAGAGATGCAAGCGTGTTTTCTCTGATTCCTTCTTTTGTATGAATTGTCAGTTAAAACCTCTAATAACCTTCGTTGTGCTGTGCACGCCGTTTTTCATCCCTGGAACCCCGTGGAGCTTCTTGTTTTCTAGAAAACATGCTATATGGTAAGATAATGGGTAATTATACTTAAATTGTGCTAAATAATAATGTAAGTACGCTATGTATGGTTGAGTGCGAGGTGCGATTGTCCTTTGACTGGATCCTGTCAAAACCTCCTGGGGTGACATCATCACATAGAGCTGCCCTGTAACAAAAATCATAAGAATCAAAGTACAACCGACCAGGTTGATTTTTGCATTTTGCAAATCTTTTATATTTTGTAACACATGGAAACTGTTAATTCATTGCCTTTTTTGTTTGTTTTTGACGTACAGATGGCACACAGCATTTTGTTACCTGTAGGTGTAGTCTGGCTGAGAAGAGTGTCAGAGGCTTGCACTGTTGTCACCATGGTCCCTGCTGTGGCATCAGCAATGGTGGCAGGGTAATACGTGTACTGTGTCTCAGTGGTGCTATCTCCCTCAAGGCCTTCAGACTGGGAGAACACAGCCTGGTGTCCAAGAAATACTGATTACAACACAAAGAAATTGTCCCACTAACGGTCAAATCACCTGCATTGAACTGAATTCCAGAACAAACAAAGTGACTGTACTCAGTGGTTTGATGTAACATGATCTGCTTCTAATTAATCTGTGAAAAGAAAGTGGAGCCACCAAAGCCAACCATTGCGGTTTCAAAAGGTAATAATTTAAAAAAGGAAAAAAAATTAAGTAATGCAAATCAATTCATTCATTGCTGTGGACGTTTATATTCGTCAACTGAATTCCACCTGTTCACTGCCACAAGCAATATTAGTCAAGCATGTTTTTCAAAGAATAGGATGGAGCTTGCTCACCTGTGTGACTGCCTGTGTGGTTGCAGGGAAACCGGTGACGAGACTCACTGCTGCCCCTCCATCTGTTTGACCCTCTAACTGGCCGTCGGACACCTGGATCACTCTGTAGGTCACCTAGAAAAAACATATTATTGGCAAGTGTGGCATTAACCCTAAACAAATAACACACGGAAACAAGAGGCGCATAAACAATGCAGCTCTGATATTTAGTTATCAGTAAGTGGTTCAAAGCGATTCTCTCCCAATTAATTCCGTCGGTTCAGGTCAAGACGCTCGTCTCGGTCACGTGACATGTCACCTCAGTCGAGCCCGAGAAGCAAGCAAATATGAGCATGTTTGGAAGGCTTCTTTGGAAAGGGAAAAAAGCCCAATGAGGAGACGGAAGAAGAAGAGGCTACGACTTCTAAGAAAAGGAAAGCTGCATTTAAAAGAACATTTCTGGAGTCCTACTTATAAAATATGGATTTATTGCCACAGGTGACTCTGATGCGCTAAGCCCACTCTGCATATGTGGCGACAGACTAGCTAACAAGGCAATGAAGCCTTGATCCTGCATTAAAAGACAAACCTTAACCACTTCGGGTGTCATTGTCTCCAATTACGCCTAGATGGGACCAGATCATTTCTAAGAAAATTATCCATCCATCCATTTTCTGAACCGCTTAGTCCCCACGGGGGTCGGGCAGTAGGCGGGGGACACCCTGATCCGGTTGCCAGCCAATCGCAGGGCACACAGAGACAAACAACCATTCGCACTCGCACTCACACCTAGGGACAATTTGGAGTGATCAATCGGCCTACCAAGCATGTTTTTGGGATGTGGGAGGAAACCGGAGTGCCCGGAGAAAACCCACGCGGGCTCGGGGAGAACATGCAAACTCCGCACAGGGAGGGCCGGAGGTGGAATCGAACCCGCACCCTCCTAACTGTGAGGCGGACGTGCTACCCAGTGCGCCACCAAGCCGCCTCTGAGAAAATTAATTAAATTAATTAAACTAATTCAACGCAATGGTGAGTTTTATTTTTATGTCATTTATACTTGTTTTTATGCCAGTCGTATCATTTTATTTCATCGTATTTATATATTTATTATAAATGTATTATTTATTTATATAAATGTATTATTTATTCATATAAAGGCCGGTCCGCGAAAATATTTCTGACAAGTAACCAGTCCATGGCGTAAAAAAGGTTGGGGACCACTGGTATAGAGAATCCCCTTGTTGCGAGTAAATATTTTTAAAAATATTTACACGTGTCTTAATACAGTAGGGAATGCTTCCTCAGTAGATACCTACTAAAGTTTGTAACTCGGATTTGAACAGTTTGGTAGAAGTTGATTCCAATATTAAATATTCATCACTTTTGATTACGTTTGCAAGGAACCTATTTGATTGCAAAGCACAAAAAAAGAGATTCCATTTAAACATGTTTCTATTAGACTGGTAGGTACACTAAATATTTTGCAACAAAGATATAAGATGTCTAGTTCACAAACACATCAGCGAAAAGATGACAAAACCATGGTGGCAGTCAGTCACTACATCTACCCAAAGTCGCATGCATTTATCGTTGCGCGTAAGGGCGTTGACTTTTTTTTTTATTTTTTAAATAACTTAAAAGCAGAATTCTACAGACTTAAAAAGGCTTAACATGACAAGTCCAGGCTTGTGAGACATTTTGAGGGATTTTTGTTATGTGCCACGTAATCATTGCGACGTCAGCAGCAACATAGGTACAGTATGCGCTTACAGCAATACCGGAATATGCCAACTATAGCACAAGGTTTTCAAAATATTTTCTTCTTCTCAAGGCCAAAATTACCAAAAATCTTACTGCCACATTTACAAAAATTGATCCAATCAAGGGTCATGGCAGGGTTGCATCATGCCTCCCCGAGTACACTCCTATTCACATCACGAGGCAATTTAAACTAATTTACTGAACACACTTTTTTAATGTGGGACAAAGCTGAACGAACCAATAAAAAAAATTAAAAAAAACACACACACACAGGCAAGACATTCAAATTGTACTCGGGAAGGCCAAAACTGTTCTTCAAACCTTGAACCAGAGAACTGAGAGGCAGATGTGCAAACCAAACTGTGCAAACCTTAACCTTTACATATAAAACAAGACTGCAAGACATTACAACAAACATTGATTCTGACGGGTTGCCAAGAAAGTTTAAGTCAAGACTCCTTCTTACTTGTCCAACACCTCCTTCTGTCTTGAATAAGTATTTGATGGGTTGATCCGTGAATGTGGAGGCAGACTGAATGGCTGCAATAGCGGCTGGATCTTCTGCAGTGGCCACTGAGCCAGCGGGAGCACATAACCACAAGCACAACTGTTATTATACACAAGTTTTGCAAATGAGAATCAGAACATTATTTAAACACACAATGCCCCATACCCAAATAATCTTATATTGTGGTAGGGTCGAATGAACTCATTTACTGCCATTGACGGCTATAGACGTCATATATCCATTTTAACTGTGCTGGCAGCAAATGAGTTTAAAAACAATATGGACAATTGATTCCCTGCGAATGACTGGCGACCGCCCAACAACTGATGGGATTGGTTACAGCCTGCCTGTAACCCCCGGTTTGGAAGATGAATGACTGAATGGGCAATTGACACATTCCAAAATATGACAAGAATTAGCCAGCTATTAGCCAGCTCTATAATCATTAAAATTTAGGTATTCATACTTCAAAATGTGTCCGCCTCACCTTCTTCGTTAACAGTAGTACTCCCATCTGTATCAGGGCTTTTTTGTTGGCTGGAAAAGAATGCATATACTTGCCTTTAACTGAATTAAACACACACAACAGTCTGTTTATTTTTTTTATTGTTGTTTTTGGTCTCACTCACCTCTTCATTTCTGGCGACAGTCCTGGACAAGGAGACTGCCTTCACTTGCTCCCACAGCCACACTGTGGAGAGCGCATTCATGAGTTTGACAGAAATGCCAGAGCTGACTTCTAATACAACTTCAAGAAACAAGCTGGCAGTGCACGTGTTAAGACAGTGGATCTCAAATGGGGGTATGTGAGATTTTAAAATACAATGCACTTTAAAAGTAGCATCCATGCAAAAAAAAAAAAAAAAAAGAGCTCAATCACATCTGCTGCCTCCCTGCCACACAGCACTAACACTCAGTTCAGTGCAACGATGCAATGTTCAGTGTTGACACTCAGTAATGTCAGTCTGTATTTGTTCACGATTTTTATTTTTTGCAGCTTCTGCTGTTCAGGGTGTCCCCTGCCTAGTGCCCAAATTGACCTGGGATAGGCTATATTGCATCCACGACCCTCGTGATAAGTGGTTCAGATAATAGATGCATGGATGCTTTTTTTTTTTTAATTAATATGAGAATAGTTGTATTCTATGATCCCAAAGGCAAACACTTTATTTTGACAATTATTGTGATGTCCATAAACATTTATTTACAATGAAGTTATTATTTTCAGTTCCAGAGACCAATACAAATGAAGTTCCCAACTTTAATAAATCAGACACTGATGACAGAGCACTGTTCCCCCCTATGCAAAAAAATACTTATACTACGCGAGTTAGGGTACATGACTGGGAAATAAATGGCAGGGAATACATTGCTTAAAAAAGATTGAGAACCAATGCGAGAGTACGTGTGTGAGTGTGCGCGCGTGTGAAATATGTTCTAAAGCGACTTTGGTAGCTTCCACAGCTACACTGTATTTTCAGCTGAACAATTTTACCATTGTCGGTAGCGGATAGTTTCTGCGCTCAAAATTACAGCAGGTAATTTAACAAAAAATACAGTCGCAGTAAAATATAAGACAATTTAGCAATGGTATTTATGGTATGGTAATGGTATTATTTTGTACATTTCGGATTTCATTTGAATAATTTCAACGGTTAGGTCAAATAATGTAAATACTTTATTGGATCCCAACCTGAAGTTGCGCTTTTAGCTAGCTGGACGAGATCCTTCCTGTTGTCTACAATGTTCGGGCCCAGCGGTTCTTTGCAGATGTTTAAAAAAGCGATTTATCTAATGGACATTAATTAGATGCATGTTCCAGTGATTAATGCCAACAACCTAAAGTTAGCTCTAAAACAATACGCTATGCACAGGGAGCTACAATTTGGTAAGTATATTTGACCGTGACGAACAAAGATCTACTTACGCCGAGGTTTAGACCCTCCCACAACATTTGTCAACAGCATTTATGTCGACTTCGCGCATGCGCAACAGGAAATTCCGTCATTAGTCGTCACTGTTTACCTTTTTTCGACCGCGTATCACATGAATGTACAGGACATAATCTTGATCCATCCATTTTATGCAGCTCTTATCCTCAATAAAAAAGAAAACTACTGTCGAGACGGTTGATTTGCTAGCATATTGTCTTATTTGGCAAATTCTTATGTAAAAAAAAAAGTACGAGTAGTTTCAAAGAACACTTTTATATAACATTTGAAGAAGAAATGGTGACAAATTAACTTTACGTGCAAATTAAAATTGTAATGTTTCGTAAGTAATGTACGGTAGCCTAAGAATGTGTCCAGTCTGGCCACTCCACACAAAAAGTGAAAGTTTCCGTAGATACACTATTACAACAACCAATAAGAGTCGCTGTTGACTCACTTATGTGAACGGGCTTGATCTTATTTTACTCCAGTAAATTAGTCGTGGAGTTATTATGTAATCATTATTAATGTGTAATACATGCACCCTGACAACGGTACATTTTTAAATACAACTGAAAACAGAACATTCTATCTACAGTATGAGTATAGATAGTCCAAGCTGAAATTGATTTGCATTTCTCGCACCTCTTTCTTTCAGAAATGCTAGAAAAGCATAGAATTATTAGGTGTAATAGACACCTTATAACTAATATATTGAATTTGAGTTTCCTTTATCATTTACTTTAAATGGTGAAGTAAATTCGATGGAGGACTGTAAGTGCAAAAACTTGAACAAAGAAACACACCATTTACTGAATCCATTATTTAATTAATACATGAAACATTTAAGTAATAATACATCTATTTAGTGGTGCATTTATTTTCGGAAGATTTGAGAAGAGACAAATACTGCAGAAGAATTGTAACTTGACGAAGTAACCGCTGAGATACACCAGTGCAGATGCACAATGTGGAAAATGGGTTTTTATTCGTCAAATTCTTTGTTGCATGCCATTTAACTCCCCCAAACTACTGTATTAAAGCATACATATACGTTTACCTCAATGAGGGGAAACCATGACGTTTAAAAGAGGAAACGCACTGGACATTGCCCGTGGTTTGAACCCGGTGAAGGTTTGAGAGAAGACCAATTCTGCAGTAGAATTGTAACTTGACGAAGTAACCACTGAGCTAAACCAGTACAAGTGATGGACGAGGAAAATTGGCGTTTATTCGTCTGATTCTTGGTTGCATGTCAGCTTCCCAAATAAAATAAAGAAACGTCAACAATGGGCCTGCCGATTAATGTACTCGGCGACTACGAGATTTGACGACTCATACACACAACGGAGGCCTGGCTCTTATAGTCAACACTAGAGGTCGCCACCCATACATATGCTTACGTCAATGAGGGGAAAACAAAGTTAAAAGAACACGATGGACATCGCCCGTGGTTTGAACCCAGGGAGGGTTTGAGAAGAGACGGATTCTGCAGTGGAATTGTAATTTGACGAGGCAACCACTGAGCTGAGTGTATAGTGGGTTTTTATTCAAGTCTGATTCTTTGTTGCAAGCCATTTAGCTTTCCTTATTTATCACACAGCAATGGATTTTATTTTCAGTCCCATGTATTCTCTGTTGGAATATTTCATTTGTCAGCCAAAGTCTGGAAAAAAGAATGTAATTAATAAAATTTAGATCAAACCACACATGCATTTTTTTGCAAGTGGGCAAATTTGACGACAAACGGCACTGGCATGTAAACTACGTACAATCATAAGCTGCAATGACAAGCAATGGTGCACTGATTGACACGGGTGTTGTATTTTGTTGCCCATTGATTGGAGGTGTTCACACTTGTGTCAAAGGTGAGCTGTTTGAAGGCAAAATTTGCTTTTGCTCCATGTTTGAAATATTTTGGCACAGGTCAAGCCTTTTGCAAACATAATGTGTCATTTTGACCACTGCGGCACTGTTTGGGTTCCTCTGTGTTAACTGTGAGTCACGTCTCGTCCCCGGTTGTTTTATGTGCATATTGTCATAGTTTCTGTCCGTGTACCTGTCTGCTCGCCCCTCCCCTCCTGTGTTACCTCACAATCAATGTAATCAGTCACCTGCCTCTTGTTACCTGTCATGTATTTAAGCCCTGTCTGCCCCTCACTCCCCGTCGGATCATTGTTGTCATACTGTCTTGATGTCGTCACGTTTAATGTCTTCACGTCTTTCTGTTTTCCCCTCGCTTGTTTTCTGTTTGCCATACCTGTCGGTCAGTCAGTCACGTTATAAGTTTGCCTGTTCCTGTCTGTTTCCCTTCGTGCTCTATTCCAATTCCCTTTTCCCTAAATAAACCCTGGTCCAAGGTGCATTTGGTCGCCCTGCTCCATTCCACTCTCTGACAGAATGAGCCGACCATCACAGCAACCAGCGCTTGGACCAACCGTTGCCGGCTCCCGCAGCTGCTGCATGGTCGCCAAGGAGCTGAGTTCCAGCGACGCAAGATGCACGGTTGCCCCCCCCAACTCAGATCCAACGGCGCGGATGCTGCAGCCGCCACCAGCTCCGGCGGCGCGGATCCAGCGGCCGTCACTGTCGGCCTTCGACAGCGTGTGACGTGTGGCCGCCACCTGACCCGGTTCCAACGGCGCGGATGCTGCAGCCGCCACCAGTTCCGGTGGCGTGGATCCAGTGACCGTCACCCAGTTGGATTTCAGCGGCGCAAGACGCATGGCCGCCCCCTGACCCAGTTACGACGGCGCGGATCCTGCGGTCGTCACCAGTTCCGGCGCGGATCCAGCGGCCGTCACCCAGTCGGCCTTCGGCAGTGTATGACGTGCGGCTGCCTCCCCATTCCCTCCCTTCCCTTATTGGACAGCCTTGGATTTTTTTCTTTTTTGGGACGTCGAGACCCGTCCCTTGTGGGGGGGTACTGTCACGCCCATGCCAGAGCACGCTCAGCCTGCACTTCCCTCTGCCGCACCCCTTTCTTTACCGTAATGTCTGTCAGCTGCTTCCTCTTGTTACACTGTGTATTTAAGCCCTGCCCGTGTGTTTCTCCCTTTCGGTGTCTACTGTTCTGTCCATTCCTGTTTGTGCCCAGTGTTCCTGTTCTTGTCGTCTGGTTTTTCACTCAGTCTGTCTGGAGCAGGGGTCTCAGAGTCCAGTCCTCGGGGGCCGCATTCCTATATGTTTTGCAAGTTTCCCTTGTTAAACACACCTGATTCAAATGATCAGTTCATCCTCACGTTCTGCAGCAGCCTGATAATTGAATCAGGTGCGTTTAATGAGGGAAACTTGGAAAACATGTAGGAATGGCCCCCCTGAGGACTGGACTTTGTGACCCCTGGTTTGGAGGCTCACGGTCAGAATTTTAACCCTGTCCAAGTGGACTTTATGTCGGTCAGTCTCTCTGTTTGCTGGCTGTGAGTCTCTCTCCAGTCTGTGTCGTTGCTTCCCTTCCAACTCCCTTTCCCTTCAAAAAATCCTGGTAAAAGCTGCATTTGGTTGCCCTGGCTCAACTCATTCCTGACACTGTTTTGAAAATGTGAATTTTCAGTTGACGGCTACGTCAAAACAATCAATAAAAACGGGAATCGTCTGAATGCTAAAAGACACTTTTGTACAGTGTACGCAAACCCAATACGCTGATCGCGATCTACTGGTCAATCGCGTACTACTGGTCGATCTCGAAGGAAGTGTGGGTCGATCGCATGACAATAGGTGAAAATAGGGAATCCATCGTCACTATGGCATTTGCCTTTTGATTGGCATAAAGCAGGGATGTCAAAGTCAAACACACCGAGGGCCAAAAAAACAAATTTGCTACAAGCCGAGGGCCGGACTGGTTCAATGTTTATTAAAATATATCGGAATGATTGCACATTGCACTAAGACCTAACACAGTGTACATTATTTAATGATTAAATGAATATGGCAATATTTTGTTATGGCTCTGTCAGTAACTTCAAGGGAAAATATTTTCAACAGCCAAACAGCAAAAAATTTAATTGTTTTAAAAACAAAATGTGTTTCTTAATATCAAGATAAATGCATAAATAAAAGTGCATGCATTATAAACTGAAAGTTTATTATTATGCTGCTCTATGATCTACCGATCATTGCTTTCAAATCGTAAAATAAAAAATTCATCAAATCAGTTGTATTCTTTCTCATGGCTCTTATCTGCGATTTTCCCTTGGTCCATTCAACTGAAAAATAAATATAAATAAATAAAATTCAAAAATTTACGGCACACAGACAAAACAATACTTTCTTCAAAGAAAAACCACGTCTTGTAGAAACAAATGTAAAAATGTAACCGAATTAAAAAACGGAAAATACGTTACTGTTCTGTGATGCTCACTTGTCTGAGGCTGAGCCTGATACTTAGAGGTGTCTCATCTTTTGTACAAGTTCATCAATGTTCGGGGTTAGGCTCTGAGGCTCAAAACCCGTTTTTGATCAACTCTCCTTCTGCAAAGGGCCGGGCTGATTTTGCGATCTCTTTTGCCACAATAAAGCTAGCCTTGGCAGCAGCGTCGCTTTGCGATTTAGCATACGTGAACATAGAACAGAACAGAACAGAACATGTCTGGACTTAAGGCCTCGTTTTAATTCTTCCACCTTCTGTAGCTTTTGTTCATATTCCATTTTCTTGTCTTTGTCTGTGTGTTTCTTAGACGTTTGATAGTGCCTTCTTAAATTAAATTCTTTCATTACAGCCAAATTTTCTCCACACAGAAGACACACAGGTTTGCCTCTTACCTCCGTAAACATGTACTCTGCCTCCCACCTGGCCTGAAAACCCCTGTTCTTAGCGTCCACCTTACGTTTAGCCATTTTTGAGGAGGGGGGTATCAGAAAGTTGAACTCTGCTCTGACTACTGATGAATAATGAAGCCGCTTGTGCGAGCTGCAGGGACATCGCGGGCTACCGTTGCATTGTGGGAAATGTAGTGTTGGTGCGTGCAAAACACCAGCGGGCGGCTGTGGCCTGCGGGCCGGTTCTAATAGTAATTCAATATCATCCAGGGGGGCATAGATAATCAATTCGCGGGCCGGATCTGGCCCGCGGGCCGTAACTCTGACATATGTGGCATAAAGGGTAGCCAATCTAACGTCATTTCTGCCCGACCGGGGAACCGCAGCGCGACGCCCGAGTGCACCCCCACGCGTTCGGCTTGACTTTTTTCGGCAGTCGGACTTTGTGCATTTTCAAAGAGGAGGGAAGGGGAGGTTTTCAGCGGCAGCAGCAAGCGGGGAGCTGTGCACGGAGTGTGCACGAGACTAATTTCTCGTCTTTTCTGCCCGACCATATCGGCCGTTCCGATGGGCCATTGCACGCGTCCATTGAGTTCCTGTTGGAGCGTCGTTGTGGGAATGTCACCCTCCGGCCAAAGCTCAAAAGTAAATGAATGGGCCTTCGCACTTTGTGCAATTTGAACCAAGAGGAAGTGTGCGGCTTTGGAGCGGCCGTTGCGCACAGCCATTGCGCGCGGCCGTTGCCCGCGGCCGTTGCATCGGCCATTGCGCGCGGTCGTTGCGTGCGGCCGTTTCGATCCGACCACGCGGTTCGACCACGCAACTGCAGCGCGCCGGACTCATTGTCATAACGCCGTCGCAGACACTTGTAGAAATAATTCAAACATTTGAGTTGATCTCCAGGCTGGAGAGGCTGATTTTTCGTCATTTCCATCCCACCGCGCAACCAAGTCAAGTCAAGTCAAGTTTATTTGTATAGCCCTAAATCACAAACAGTCTCAAAGGGCTTCACGTAGACAAAAATTGACAATTATTCTCAAAGCATTCCCTGATCTTAAGCTCCCAAAAGGGCAAGGAAAAACTCAAAAAAACCCTGCCAGGAGAAAATGAGAAACCTTGAGAAGGGACCACAGATGGAAGGATCCCCCTTTCAGGATCACCAGGTTGTAATGGATGCAGAGAGGGCACAAGTAATACTGTTGGATTTTGTCCACAATTTAAGGAGCGCGTTATCTGCGCCTCACGGCAAAAGCCATTGCCAATCACCTGTTATCCAATTTACTCACTGCGTGCTCGTTTGATTTCTTCAGATTTAGGAAAATGCAAAGACACTGAAGCTGAAATTAGACTTACACAGATTGGTTGAGTTCAATCACAATTCTTGTTCAAAAAGCTCTGTTTTCAGGAAAGTACAATACAGCGCTGGGCCCTTCAAGAGCGGAAAGTCTCCATTCAGAAAAGGCAACATCCAAGGTTGTTAGATCAGTTTTATATTCAGTAGCACATTGTGGGCCGAGATTGATGGGTGATGAGTCTTTGGGGTGGGGCAAGTTCGAAGGAGAGTCTGCTTCCATGGGAGTGGTGCTGGTTATGGGCGATTCGGTGTGTTGGTGGGGGGCTGTTGGTGTGTGTGTGTGGAGGGGGGCTGTTGTCTTCCATCCCGTCTTTCGGCCTTGGCGATCATCTTTGGCCGAGTTCTCGGGTGGGGGCTGTTGTCTTCCCTCCCGTCTTTCGGCCTTGGCGATCATCTTTGGCCGAGTCTTTGGGTGGCTCATTCTGGCACCTGCTGGTTTTATCTCCACGTGACCTTCCTGTGAACATTCTTCTCTAATCTTGGACATACACTGTCATACCTCATTCTTTTAATTTTGTCATTTTGTACGAAATTATGTTAGCTTTTGGCTGTGACATCATTAATCTATTGCTGTTCTTTTGATACATCATGTCTTTGCTTATTCTTAGTTTAATCATGCTTCCAACCGTATCTTTTCTTTGTTAGGCAAACTATTTCCCTCTGTGCAGAGCGTTCAGTAGTAATCAAAAACTGGCGTCTAGCATTAGTCAAAACATAAGATACAATCAAGTACTGAACGGTCAAGACGACTCTGGCCGTGTCCATGATTCAGAGAAAAAACATCAGACATGCATTCCACAGTTCCTTAAGGGTCATTAAGCTATTTAGGCAATATATCAAAAGTAATTTGTTATTTCAAAGTGCTCAGAAATATATCCGATCATAAAGTTATAAAAACCTTTCTCATCACCACTTATCAAAAATGTCTAGTTATGTCTTCTTTATTGATTTGCCGTGTAGGTATAATTATATGCTTAAAATGTTTCTTTTATTTATTTAATATGTGAATATACTTGTCTGCTTATGTACTTTATTCAATGAGGTTTGAGCATATCTGTTTTTGTAGCGAGGCAGGACTTTTTGTATTTCGACCTCATTCCTTCACTACATAATATGAAAATCAATGAAAAAATGGATGTCGGAGGTGCCCTCGATTGTCCTGGCAGTGTCTTCAAGGAGGTTGAGCTGCAGTTTCCTCATCTTGAATTGGTCCCGAGAATCCAGCTAGCCGCTATCAGCTTTTGCGCCACCTAACCACACCACAGCGCGCCGGACGCATTATTGTGTCAGCGCCGTCACAGACCCTAAGAAAAAATTTCAAAATTTGAGTGGAACTCCGTAAGCACGAGACTGATTTTCCGTCTTTTCTGCCCGACCGGGGAACCAGAGCGCAACGCCCGACCGCACCTCCACGCATTCAGCTTGACTTTTTTCGGCTTCATCGGTCGGACTTTGTGCATTTTCAAAGTGGAGGGAAGGGGAGCTTTTCATCGGCTGCAACTAGCGGGGAGCTGTGCACGGAGTGTGCACGAGGCTGATTTTTTGTCATTTCTGCCCTACCGAGGAACCATAATCACCTCCAGCTCCAGTGCTTGACCCAACGAAAACGTCCTGTTGTGATGTATGCCTGCGCTAAGTTCGTCTCAACGCCCACTCTGGTGAGGCTCCACAAAGCAACATTAACTCAGGAGCACGATATATATGAAAAATATAACCTACAAAACAAAAATAAATAAAACAATTTGTGCTGTTTTTTAATCAAAATGAGGCAGCATTCCACGGCTGCAGGTAGTATCAGCTCTTCCGCAATAGTGTTTTTTTTTTTTTTTTTTTGCACTGAGCAATATGGTACGCTGCTTTATATGATGCTTACAGTGCCTGCTGATTGACTGAAGTAGCATTCACAAAGTGGGATGATTGTTGTCAATATTCAGCCCGTTTTCACTGAAAAACCTCAAGCATCTTATCAGCGTGATTGGGGTGCAATGACTTCATTAGTGCCGCCTTGATTTATTTGGCTTCATACTGTCCGCTGCCAACATCGTAAGGCACGGTAAACACACTGGTCTTTCCTCATCTCCCATCGTAGTCACACTGAAGTGGAGCGCTACGTACGCTTCGTCTTATTTCCTTGTCTTAGCTTTCGTGTGACTCTCAATTCTCTTATCTCCATCTCTCTCCGCCGTTCTTTTTACCCTTGTTCAATATTTTTCCATGGTGTCCTACTGCACTTTTTATCGCCTGCTCTGTGCTGTGTGTGCGAATGTTCCGTGTGGTCTCCACTGTAGAGCGGATACTCCTTGCGCACACTCTTCCAGTGATACTGCAGTGGATGTCTAATTACCCTTTAATCTAGTACAGCCAAAAGAAAAGCATGTTCCCTGGTGTCACACGCGCCTCCCTTGGTATCGCGCTGGGGGGGCACGCCCCACTATTTGAGAAGCACTGGGTTAGGGTTAGTGTTGGGGTTAGGGTTGGGGTTTAGGGTTGGGTTTAGGGCACATATGTCAGAGTCAAGGCCCGCGGGCCACATCCGGCCCGCGAGAAGGTTTTTTACGGCCCCTGGGATGATCTTGATTCATTATTAGAACCGGCCCGCAGACATCAGCAAGCCGGCAGCCCGCAGATCTTTTACACGCACCAATACTACATTTCCCACAATGCAACGGTGACGCACCGAGCAGTACACTGCTTCATTTCAGTGTTTATTATTAGCAGTCAGCATAACTGTAAAATTAACTTTCAAAAATGGCAAAAAGGAAGGTGGACACTGAGAACTGGGGGTTTCAAACAAGTGGGAGTCGGAGTATATCTTCACGGAGGTAGCTGGAAAACCTGTGTCTTCTGTGTGGAGAAAGTGTGGCGGTACTGAAAGAGTATAATCTGAGACGACATTATGAAACGAAAGACGCGGATTATTTTTTCTTTGAAGTAAATTTAGCCCACTTTTGCTAAAATAGAAAGTTTAAAAGTTAAAGTTTAATATTTGTTTTCACTGCATGTTACTTCTCCTTGAGGAAAGTGTTTTTGATTAATAGATTTTTGCACTTTATTTTATTGTATTTCAATCCAATTATATTTTAAAAATATTTCAGTTGAGTGGATGAAAGAAAATTGCTATTATTTTTTTCTTTGAAGTAAATTTAGACCACTTTTGCTAAAATATAAAATATAGGTTACTGATGGTGCCTTAAACAATACAGGTTTCTTTCATTTAATGTTCATGTTGTTAGGCTACGGATTTTAGTTATTGATCTGACTCCAAATTGCGATCAACACTTAACACATGAGTTGCTATGTCCCAATCCACACACTGGCGCACCTAACAATTTTGCAAGTTTGTTCTGTCAAAGAGAAGACCAGTAGATCAATCAGACCAAATTTACCAATTGTTTATTCCTGACAAAGCGCACTAATACTGGCCTGGGTCCCGGGTCCCTCACACTAAAACTCGTGCGTTTTTGTGACCACCAAAAGACGATACATTCTTCCGGGTTGCCCAGTTTTGAAGAAACACAATATGAATATTAAAGCATGCAAAACATTGTGTGATGATTGGTTGATGGCCATCTCCTCCCCGTCTAGGTGTTATTACTGAGGTCAGGCGGTTGGGTTTTCCCCGCGAAGCCCGACCACCTGGACGTGATGTTGTTCTCGTTTCTCACCGACCTTGAGGTGTTCTCGTCCGGTACTCCCTGTCTGGGCCTATTCCACAACACTTCGAAGAAAACAAGTTCATGCAGTTTACCTGCACATTCTTCGCCACCCACCAATCCACACGAGCACTCCGATACTAGATATAATATTAATATGATTATAAGTTTAACACAACCTTAAAAAATGTTTGCAAACTGCCGAAAGCACATTTCCCTTTAATGTTATGGGGATTTTTATATAAAGGAAATTTGTCTTTTGTGTCTGTTGAAAATTAAAGATTATTGACAGAGCCATAAGAAAATATTGCTTTATTTATCTGATCATATTGGAATATATTTGTTAGGTTTTCAGTAGGTTCAATTAGGTTCACTAGACTATATGCGTCATTTAAAAAAATTTCAATGAACATTCGATCAGTCCGGCCCTTGGCTTGTAGCAAATTTTTTTATTTGGCCCTCCGTCCATTTGACTTTGACACCCCTGGTTTAGGGTTTGGGTTGGGCTTAAGGTTGGGTTTGGGGTAAGGGTTAGTTAGGGTTGTTGTTAGGGTTAGGGGTTAGGGTTACCATACTAAAGTTAGGGTTTCAAAGTAGGTTTTAAAGCTAGGGTTAGGGTTTCAAAGTAGGGTTTCATAGTATGGTTAGGGTTTCAAAGTAGGGTTTAAAGCTAGGGTTAACGTTTCAAACATGGGTTTAAAGCTAGGGTTAGGGTTTCAAACTATGGTTTCAAACTAGGGTTAGGCTTTCAAAGTAGAGTTTCATACTAGAGTTAGGGTTTCAAAGTAGGGTTTAAAGCTAGGGTTAGGGTTTCAAAGCAGGGCTTCATACTAGAGTTAGGGTTTCAAAATAGGGTTTTATATTAGAGTTAGGGTTTCAAAGTAGAGTTTAGAGCTAGGGTTAGGGTTTCAAAGTAGGGCTTCATACTAGAGTTAGTGTTTCAAAGTAGGGTTTAAAGCTAGGGTTAGGGTTTCAAACATGGGTTTAAAGCTAGGGTTAGGGTTTCAAACTATGGTTTCATACTACGGTTAGGGTTTCAAAGTAGGGTTTCATCCTAGGGTTAGGGTTTCAAAGTAGGGATTAATATAGGGTTAGGGCAGGTATGGGCAAACTACAGCCCGCGGGCCACATCCGGCCCGCGGGACCGTTTAATCCGGCCCGCCAACCCTAAATAAATTGTATTATTAAACTTTTTTTTTTCGGTCATTTTGCCTGCAATGACTGCGTTTCCCCAGTAGATGGGGAACCACTCGCCTGCGCATTTACTACAGTCAGAAAGCTCGGTGCACACTCACAAGTGCGTGTACGTACTCAGTAGTACGGAAATGGCGCACTCGCGCTCTATTTGTAGCAGTGCCGAATTTAGAGCGTGGGCTGTGACGACAGCATTCTTGTAATTTGCGCGCCGAGTTTTCGGATACAGTTTTACGCTAAAGCCACCCACAAAGCTTCCCTTGGAATCCTTCCATTAAAAGGAAAAGCAAGGTGGACACAGTGCCGAGTGTTTAAAAAGAGTGGCCAATTTGGCTCGACGTACGCGACGTGACGTTCAGCCACATGAACATCAACATCAAATGAACACTGAAAATGAAGGGGAGGCTTTCAAGTTTGTTGTAAAAAAATGCATTTTGAATATGATCTGTACAAATAGCAGGGATTAAAACTAGCGACCATTCTCATTTTCAAACAATGCAGGATGCTCAAGGACATTGATGCACCACCTGTTTGTGACTAATCTTAACCTTTAAAGTTCTTAAGGCTTACTTTAAGGAAGTGTTTTCCGTTTCCTCACTTCTGTTACCAGGTGTTTGTGAGTTAAATCTCTGCTCTGATTTTCAGATACCCCTCACCGTGTTGCCGTTTTGATTACTTTATTTGGATGTATGCTTTCACCGATTCTTCAAGATGATATATTTGGTCAGAATGTTTGCCGTTTGATGTGATCTCATAAGATAAACATACATCTTTCATTAATCTGACCTGCAGGCACTGAAGTGATGGAGACTGTTATTCATAATAACAGTGTCATATTTTATGAGAATCACTGATAGCAGTTTTTTAGGGATGTTTTTTTTTTTTAATGCTGTTAATAAATGCATTTGTTTTCAAAAAACTTTTTTTGAATATCCATGCTTTACTACCTACTAAAGGCCAAAACCTTTTATGCAATGACCTTTACAGGTCGTTTATATTACTTCACACAAACACTGCATCCATCTGCTCCTGGTTCGGCCCCCCGGTCAAAATTTAGAACCGAATTCGGCCCGCAAGTCAAAAAGTTTGCCCACCCCTGGGTTAGGGCTTCAAAGTAGGGTTTCAAACTAGAGTTAGGGTTTCTAACTAGGGTTTAAAGCGAGGGTTAGGGTTTCAAAGAAGGGTTTTGTACTAGAGTTAGTGTTTCAAAGTAGGGTTTAAAGCTAGGGTTAGGGTTTCAAACATGGGTTTAAAGCTATGGTTAGGCTTTAAACCAGGGGTGTCCAAACCTTTTTTAGTGAGGGCCAAATATAGAAAAATAAACAAAGGGCCGGGCCACACACTAGAGGTGACATACTGACACATGAATACTGTGTATTGTGAAGAACATCACACTCAGTGGGAGCAGTGATGCTGTCCTTTGGATTGAAGGATGGCTGACATGTCAGGACATGTTTGGTGGTTGAGACACGAAGGACTTCACAGAGATGGCTATCAGTTATTCTGGTTCTCAGTCTGCTTTTGTTCTGATTGAACAGAGAAAATGTTTGTTCACATATGTATGTCGAGCCGAACAGGCTCATCATTCTTTTTGCGTGGCGTCTCATCAGAGGAAACTTGGCATTATCCAAACTCTGATAGAATTCGGGGAGGGGGAGAAGCTGATGCTGACTCTTCAGAGAATCATCACATTGAATTTCAATCAGCTCTAACTGCAGACTCTCTTCCCCTTCTTCTGCATCCACCAGGAAGGGGGTCGAGAACAGCTTGATTTGTTTTTCAATGGCAGAAAAATCTTGGAAACGCTGGTTGAATTCCGTCATGAGAGG
The DNA here is from genome assembly GCF_024217435.2 of Syngnathus scovelli. NCBI lineage: Eukaryota > Metazoa > Chordata > Actinopteri > Syngnathiformes > Syngnathidae > Syngnathus > Syngnathus scovelli. The sequence goes on from NC_090853.1 coordinate 13,858,194, forward strand.
AAATCACAGACACATATTTCTCCTTTTTAGCCGAAAGGTTGGCGTTTGGAAAAGAAGACTTGATTTCAGACAGCGCAGGGAAGTGTGCAGCATTAAAGCCTCGTAGTTGTGTCTCAAACAGGCGGAGCTTTACGCAGAAGGCTTTCATGTGCGCATGCAGGTGTGGCACCAGTTGTTCTTTGCCTCGTAGGTTCTTGTTCAGTGTATTGAGATGATGCGTAAGATCAGCTAAAAATGCCAGGTCTGCCAGCCACAGAGGGTCACTTAACTCATGAAGAGGTCGGCCCTTCTCTTTTAAAAACTGGTCGATTTCTGATCTCAGCGAAAATAAACGCTGCAGCACAGAGCCGCGGCTGAGCCAGCGCACATCAGAGTGGTAGAGTACATCCCAGGATTCAGCATCCACATCAGATAGGAAAGCCTGAAATTCTCTGTGGTACAGTCCTCTCGCTCGAATTACGTTGACAGTTTTTACGACAGTGTTCATCACATCGCCCACCTGGACAGTCTTGGCACACAGTGCTTCTTGGTGGATTATACAGTGCATCCTAACAGCCTCACCGCTGCTCTCTTTTACCTTGGCGCACACCAACGATGCCATTCCTTTGCGCTCGCCAGTCATGGCCGGAGCTCCGTCCGTTGTTACTCCACAGAGCTTGTCCCATTTAAGCCCCATCTTTTCAACTGCCTCTGACACAGCTTCAAAAATATCTTTTCTCGTCGTTGCGCCTTTTAGGCTCATCATATCAAGCAGCTCTTCCGTACAGCCAAAATGATCATCTACTGCCCGCAAAAAAATTAAAAGTTGCGTGGTGTCTGTGGCATCTGTGCCCCCCTCACATGCTATTGAGTCTCTCAGCTGGAGTTTCACGTTAGCTGACAAGTCCTCAATTCTCCGCACCACTGTGTTTCTGGATAAGCTCTTGTGGAGTTTTGTTGGCACGATAAAAAAACTGCTGTTGAGCTTGCAGGCTCGCTGCCATTTGCTTAACTTTCTGTGCTCGTTCAGCACCGGTGTACAATGTGTAGCTCTGATGTTTGGTCTCATAGTGCCGACGGACATTATACTCTTTCATCACAGCAACATCTTCATTACAAATCAAACAGACACACTTTCCGTTGATTTCTTTGAAGAAATACTCATTTTCCCACTGTGTTTGAAATCTTCTACACTCACTTGCTATTTTGCGTTTCTTTGGTGCAGCCATTTCTGGTGACTAGTGGTAAAAGTTTCTCTTCGCTTGATTTCGTTTGTTTGGCGGGCTCCATCTAGTGTTGAAACTGAGAAGTGCAACAGAGTTGAGCTCAAGCTTCTTGATATTCCATATTCAATTATGTTTTCAGAATTTGCTGCGCGCCAATAAAAACTGGACCGCGGGCCGCAGTTGGCCCGCGGGCCATAGTTTGGACACCCCTGCTTTAAACCCTAGCGGGGTTTCAAACTAGGGTTAGGGCTTCAAAGTAGGGTTCCATATGAGGGTTAGGGTTTCAAAATAGGGTTTAAAGCTAGGGTTATGGTTTCAAAGTAGGGTTTAAAGCTAGGGCTAGGGTTTTAAACTAGGGTTCATACTAGAGTTAGGGTTTCAAACTAGGGTTTAAATCACAGGTGTCAAACTCATGGCACGGGGGCCTGACATCATTTTGTGTGGTCCGCGAAGACAAATTGTGAATCAAATTCGTGTGTCATTACTAGAATTGCAAATTGTCTTCACTTTTAATCATATATATTTTTTAAATATTTGACCAGTTTTTACATTCTCTGATTTGAAAACGAGTTATTTGTCAGTTTGTTTTGTATGTTTTACCGTATATAATATGAGGTGCTCATACATTTATTTGGGTTGACAGTCATAATGGCCCTCCGAAAGAAGCTATGACTACAATGCGGCCTCGAAAAAAATGAGTTTGACACCCCTGCATTACGAGAACACTCCAACATATTGACTCCTCATCTAATTGTTGTACAGTTCCACGCAGAGTTAGTGGAATACTAATAATTGATTTAATTAGATGTGGGATTTTTATATAGAATATACACACTTGAAATTAAAGTTGGATTGAGCAAACAAGGGCACACCTCTGCAAACTTAGTCGTCCTTGTTCAGACAGGCTAACTCTTTAGCATAGGCTAACTCTTTAGCTCCTTTGGCAGAGCAACAAAGCTGGCAAGTGCTAAAAACATCAACGTAATGCACCTGCCATTGACTAAAAATGACACATTCACGTGTACACGTTGTCATTTCCATCCACTTTGTGGAGCCTCACCAGAGTGGGTGTTGAGACGAACTTAGCGCAGGCATACATCACGACAGGACGTTCTCATTGGGTCAAGCACTGGAGCTGGAGGTGATCGAGATCTGCACAATGACAAATAAAATCCATTTAAAACATCACCAAGTGCACATTCTTGAAACAGCAAAGAGAACTTGCAACATAATGAGAGAAACGCTAGTGCACAGTATGCATACACAAGAAAGGCCAGCGTAAGGAGTGAAGAGAGAGCAACAGCAACACGCTTCAGTAGGAATCGAAAAGGTGGTTGCCAACAACAAGAGTGAGGGGAACATTTAACAATGTCACTGTTGGGTTGACAACATTTATCTGAAATCAATCTCGGAGACGGTAGGTCTTTCTTGGCTTAGCGTTTTCTCCTGCGCAGAAGGGCGCATCCCAGACACAGCAAGTGTGGCTGAGATTCGCGCTCTGCTCTGAGTTTTGCCGAGCTTTTTATTGAGAAAGAAACAATTGGGCAAGTGTACATGATCGGGTAGGTTCACAGGCAGGAAATACATTCCATAGTTATATCTCATTACCACAGAACAAACTCTCGTGGACGGAGCAGTATGGACGTCTCATGACTATTAGCTTAACAAAAACGTAGTCTTTAGTGGCCCTGGGAATACATCCCGGTGTCGTACTCATGACTTCAACTTAAATGAGACCTCTGTCTGCTTCAGCCATCCCATGACAATCTCATGATCTGAACATGTCTAGCTAACTATGGGGCTTATTGTATAGCGCGGCTAATGACTCCAGTCATTAGCCGGCCATATGCCCCCAAATCATTTTCACAAGGCTAGATGGTCACATACTGCGGAGAGTCTTGCACACAAAAGTAGATACATAGAATCCAATGATAAAAAGTATATCATTTCCAACATTCCCTCCTGTTTTTAACATTGGAATTCATGGGAAAACAAAACATCAACTAATAACTACATATGTGTATAAATGAGTATATGCTTACACAATATAGTATAGTACCATCAAAAAGCATGAAAGTTTACATTCCAGAGTTTATCAGAACTACAGCCCTTCATCCGGCTTTGGCTATGTTCGTTATAATGGAATGTATTTTGTTCTGGATCGTCAAGAAAAATAGACAGGTAGGCGATTTACGCAAGGCGGTCCCACTCATCTTGTTCACACTGGGCCAACATGATATTCTGGACAGCAGATGCTGATGTCAACCTTTTAGTCATGTGACTAATTAAAATAATGCCGCATGTGGTCGTTTGATAAAGTAATGAAGGACATAATATTGACACAATATCACAGCATACTGCAAAGTTGAAATGCTCTTAGTTTTGCCCCCCTTGCATATGTATGTGTCTGTCGATGAATTGCTCTGGCATCACTGCCCAGGGCCTGCTGTCCATCCAAGATCTTTATGTCCACTTCACCGTCCTCAGAGTCTCTTCCCAGGCCCCGGTCAGCGTTCAGGAGTTCCCTAGTAATCGACATCTCCATAACCAGTCGTCAGCAAACAATTCTTCTCCTTTGTGGTTGTTTGGGGCACGGGGATGATTGGTGGTCGTTGTTCAATAGAACCTCCAAGCGTCCCTGCATCTACTCCTACGATCCAGAGGCCCGCGTGAACCTAAAACAAACAAACAAACAAACAAACAAACAACAACACTCCCCCCAGGAGTTATGAATTATCTTCCTTATTTCTCATCGTGCTGTCAGTCTCGCACGATTTCTCCTGTGACTGCTGCCTGTTGAATTCTGGCACGTCCTGTTAAAGCCTCCAAAACAAGTGAATCCAAAAAAGCATTGAATGTCACAATTAAATTTTATATGTATCTACTTACGCACTCAAACGTAACTCCACCCCCCTTTAACACATTCGCCCAATGTGTCATTAGGCATTTAAAAAGGAACCGGCAAACGTCCTACCACATCATCACGTCTTGCAGCCAGTCCTGTCGAACCTTGCAGTCATCCAGGATCGTCATCCCCAAGTTCCTGAAAATTGACTGTGCACCTCACACTCGGCAATACCAACAACGGACACTTGTGCTCACAAAACTACACAGGCATCGAGTATCTACTAAATGAAAATAGACACACAATGAATCATGGCGCACGGGGATTCCGTCCTGAAAATCATCAATCATCATAAAAATCAAAAGGGTTAGGGTTAACATTTTCACGTGAATTCAACATAAACTTTCCAAGACTGCAATCGACAACCTGCAAAAGTAATACAAGTTATAAAACAACCAGCAATCTGCTCCTTGGCTGTCGGTTGACGCTGCAATAAGTCAAGTGACACACAGAAACAAAGCCAAGCTCGCACTTGTCACAAGCAAGCTTAAGTTCCATATGTATGGTTGTCATCTACATAGTCTGTCACCTTGTCGGGTGAGTTCAGGTTCGTCATGTCATATGTCCATCGTCCTAGTGTTCGATATCAGTCCTGTCTTGTCCATCCGTGTTGCTGAATTCGGCCTTCTCCATGAACTATTTTTGTTGTTCATGGTGCCTTTGATTAACCATCGGCTGTTAGTCATCACACTTGGGTGTTCCCGTCTCAGGTGAGAGGAATCTTACCCTCAACTGTGACCCTTTCATACCAACTACAAAATACTTTGGCCTTTCATACTGCCCTCAACACACACACACACACACATATTCGTAACCACACAAGCGCCAATCCATTTGCATCTATCACTCATACAACAACAAACAAATTTAGTATGTGTAAGTGAACAGGCAATCAGCGAATATTAACGGTAAACCCTTCATTTCTGGATGTCCTTCCCAAGTGAATATTTCGTACATTCGTACCGGACCTTTACTGTAAAATTGCCAATTAAATGCCTAAAAATTCAGTCATTTGTACTGCTGAGCATGTTCATGGGTGAGCATGGGGAAAGAAGCAGCCTCAGTAGGTCCTTAAATAATCTTGTCCTAATCCATCGTTCTGATCGAGCACCTGGGTAAAGATACTCAAAAGTCTTCCTCCAACAGTCTACTCCACTACATTATTTTCACTTTGCCATGTTAAGGCATTTGTTTTCCGAGTCCTATCACATTTGTCATCGCGTTCACTGTCACTTGGTGTGAGTCTCATGCAGTGTTATTCTTAACTGTCAAAAGTTTTCATGGCTGTTATTCCTTGATCTTATCAAACTTTTTGTTTTGACACCAGAATTTCCCTATGAGGTGTGATTAACTTCTACTTTATTAATTACCTCCATTGAATAATCTAATCACCTTTTGACTGCATCCTAGTAGATCCTAATGCCCTATTTTTCCTTCTCCGAACTGTTAATGACTAAATGTCTAATTGTTAAGCTGGATGGGCTAAATGTGATTCTACTCTTATCTCTTACAATTTTAGCCTATCTGTTTCATCCAAATTTATCCTCTGACTATGATACTTTTTCTTTCTTCGTAACACTACACAATTTGTTCCTTATTTGTTTATCTTTTAGCAAGACTCCTCAGTTGTGTCAAACTCAGTGCCCAAGCAAGCTTCCATCCACTCTGACCCAAGCTCCACCAAGTTTGATAACGTCTCAGCAGCTTGGTGCATCTTTCAGGTCTTGTGTGTCTTTCGCCGCACCTCATTGTCAGGTTGTTATCTTTGGTTGTAGTCTCAGAGTCAACTCATCCCTCACTCTTGGATGAGTCCATTTTCAACTGAGTCCATTCTCATCTTGTGAGCTCCTTCACTCTTTGTACTCCGCCTCCGAGGATGTCGTTCTCCTCCAGGGCGTTGTGCTCCCCCCAAGCACAAATATAGTCCTTCTTTGCTCTTGCAAAGGTCAAAGGTGCCTTAGAGCCATGCACCATTTTTCTTGATGTTCTCAGCTGTCGGTGGAGTCTCGGGATCGAGTTTCAGAGTCACTGATGGATACTGAAAAAACAGACTGGGATACCAAACTTAAATATCATCTTCCAATTTGACATAAATTCCATAGTGCCTTCTGTTAATCAAACTTCAAATTCTACTATTATCAATAATCTAATCTACCTGAGAAGAACAGCGCCTTTCCTTCATGAGCGCTCGGATGTATTGTGATGGACCTCATTTGAACCATTTTAAATTGACAGATTACCCTAAACTTAAATTGCAAGTCTTAACTGTTATTTCTCTCAATTATACTGTAATTTCCAGAAACTCCTCCTATTTTCAGGCCACTATCTATCTTTTGTTTTCCTAACTTTGATTTTATGCCATTCTCTCTATTACCTTTCCACCTTTCCTGATTTGAGCCTTCAATTTCTGATCTAGTTTCCAAATTTTGCCTAGTATCTGTCAGGAATGAGTTGAGCCAGGGCGACCAAATGCAGCTTGAACCAGGATTTATTGCAGGGAAAAAGGAGTTGGAAGGGAGGCAGGTGGGGAACGAACGACACAGACGGGAGGAAGACTCACGGCCAGCAAAACAGACAGACTGACCGACATGAAGTCCCCTTGGACAAGATTAAAATTCTGACCGTGAGCCTTCAGACAGACCGAGGGAAAACCAGATGACACGAACAGGAACACTGGGCACGAACAGGAATGGACACAACAGTAGACACCGACAGGGAGAAACACACGGGCAGGGCTTAAATACACAGGGTAACAATAGGAAGCAGGTGACAGACATTATGGTAACGAAAGGGGTGTGGCCGAGCGAAGTGGCACGGGCGTGACAGTACCCCCCCCACAAGGGACGGCTCCCGACGTCCCAAAAAAGAAAAAGTCCAAGACTGTCCAACAAGAGCCGGGAGGAAATGGGGAGGTGGCCGCACGTCACACACCGCCGATGGCCGACTGGGTGACGGCCGCTGGATCCACGCCGCCGGAACTGGTGGCGGCCGCAGCATCCGCGCCGTCGGGACTGGATCGGGGGGCGGCCGTGCGTCATGCGCCGTTGAAGCCGACTGGGTGACGGCCGCTGGATCCGCGCCGCCGGAACAAGTGGCGGCCGCAACATCCGCGCCGTCGGATCTGTTTTGGGGGGGGGGCAACCGTGCATCTTGCGTCGCTTGAACTCATCTTCTTGGCGACCATGCAGCAGTTGCGGGAGCCGGCAAAGGTTGGTCCAAGCGCTGGTCGCTGTGATGGTCGGTGTCTTCTGTCAGGAATGAGTTGAGCCAGGGCGACCAAATGCAGCTTGAACCAGGATTTATTGCAGGGAAAAAGGAGTTGGAAGGGAGGCAGGTGGGGAACGAACGACACAGACGGGAGGAAGACTCACGGCCAGCAAAACAGACAGACTGACCGACATGAAGTCCCCTTGGACAAGATTAAAATTCTGACCGTGAGCCTTCAGACAGACCGAGGGAAAACCAGATGACACGAACAGGAACACTGGGCACGAACAGGAATGGACACAACAGTAGACACCGACAGGGAGAAACACACGGGCAGGGCTTAAATACACAGGGTAACAATAGGAAGCAGGTGACAGACATTATGGTAACGAAAGGGGTGTGGCCGAGCGAAGTGGCACGGGCGTGACAGTATCATCTCTATTTTGACCTCAGTATTAATGGTGTTATGCTCACTTTACAGATATTACTGAACTGTCCTGAATTTATAATTCACTGCCAGTACATCGAAGGCCATTTCTCAGCTGTTCACTTTTTCCATGTTCCTGTTAGGCTCCACTATTCGAATCTTCGAATTTTCATATAGAGTTTCTTTTAGGTTCCTGTGTGGATCATGTTTCACACAAACAGGACATGCTTAAAAAAAAATTTTTTTTTCAAGAATCTAAACCAAAGGTAACTAATAGGTAACTAATAACTCATCTCCCCCCTGTTGTCACATAAGTGACACAACAGGCGTTGCCTTAAAAGTCATTTTGGCAAAACAGTTTTGTTATTGACATCGTCAATAGCACCTTATCCATTATCACACCCTTTGTTGTTTGAACTAATATCATTTTCAATCTTGTCAATCCTTCTTCTACTTTTGGTGTCCACGCGAATGTATCTTTGACTGCTAACGGCTGTCCATGAGCCACTCCTGTTAGTGGCTTAGCAATTTCAGCATAGCATGGAGCCCAAGCTCAGCTGTAATGACAAAAAAAAAAAACATCAGTTGTTCTTCGTGGCAGGTCGTGGTGTGTCTAATATAACCTGTTACCTGCTCTCCCTTTCGCTGAGAGTAAACCAAGATAGTTTACTTCTGGTTTTTACCCATCCTAACTTCTGTTACTTGACTTCACTTCCTCTCTGGCCTAAATGCTGCATGAGGAGAAAGGAATCTCATCCTTACACTTCCTTTGTTTCAAAAGCAATTATCATCATTGTAGACGAAAACTTGAACTTTTGTCTACTTGAAGCCCTTTGAGACTGTTTGTGATTTAGGGCTATACAAATAAACTTGACTTGACTTTTAGATGAAAGCCTAAAACGAGCCATTCAATTCATGATAATCAGTCAACCACTGTGAAATAAGGCCTATTTTCTTTTCTTAGCATTAAATATGCTCAAAATCATTCTTTCTTCAAAGTTGTTCTACTACTTTTCACATAGTAGTCTCCAACAACGTCAACCAGTCAAGCTGTATCTTGTCATTCATTCCTGCTCATTTGGATCTCACACACGCGCACACACACACAGGCACGCACGCATGCACTGTTCTCACTCTCCTCAAGCTCTCTTCAAGCTGTCCACACAGTCATACTACATCATTTTTAATTCACAGTCCTCATTTGAATCTGTCCTATCTCAAGGTTCTTGGTAAAACAACCCACTCATTCCGATTTTGACATATTCCAAAAATTCACTCAAGAGATGCTTGCATTGAATTAATTCCATAAGCTTTTCATTTCCAAAAAATTTGCAGATTTAGGGCAATTTTCCTTCCACTCATTCTTACAGGCAAATTCTACATTTCACCTTTACATTGTCCCAGTTTGAAATTCACATCATTCAGCCCATTTAAATCACACTGGGAACGTTTTTAAACATTCCCGAAATTGCAAAATTAAGAAATTCATATTTTCACGTTAAATTATTACTTCTTTGTAATGCTATGGCATGCTCAAACTTGGCCAATAAAAGATTGATTAAAATTTCTGCAAAATTTTACAAAATTCATATTTCACCTCTAAGTTCTACATGTTTCAACTGATTCAATTCTGCTCGAACATCATTCTGTTGCATCTCCTAAATATTTATTCATCTTTTTCGCCTGTCTTTACACCAATTTCTCCAAAAAATGCATTTTCCAGTTTCAATGTCTCCTTTTTTATTTTATTTTTTCTTGCAGTGCAAATCGAATAGACCCCAGTCTAGTAACTTTCCTTGCACACTATTTTAGCCAATTTCAAAATTTTAACACATAGACACACATAAACACACAGAGAACACAAGGACAACACAAAGGCCCACAACAAAACACAGTGCACAAACAACATCAACAAACAATGCTGTGCAAACGTCTTCCTCTATTTGATGTTTTGGTTTTACTATTTTTATTTATTTTTTCTCACATTACTGGCCTTTCAATAAGGTTTGAAAACTGTATCATTCGCATACATCAGCGTCATTTATACTTTGGGGAAATTTAACAGCCTTGGTCATGCTTCTTGTTTGGTAGGAGTTCTTATTGACTGACCATAATATATTTTGCTATTATATGGGGGGGGGTTCAGGTCTTTTAAATTAGATGCATGTTTTGCATAGGAGCAGAAGGAGCTTCTGCCTCAGGCTCCTCTTCTTGAGCCACGCCTAACAGTGCGCCTACGCACTATAGCTTCATTGTCTGACAATCATACTTGCGGCCTCAAGTTTGGTAACTTATTTAACGTATACTTCTCATCCCCTGATACATTGTCAGTAACACTTTGACGGCCCCCCATTGTAATCAATTTAGTTCAACATTTAAATCATAGGGATTTCTAAAGATGGAATGTTTCTTTAGTGCAATAACAACTTTCTGTGGTAATTCCTGCTTTGACCAGTTTTCTGGTGAGGAATTCCACGGAAATTTGCCATTTCTTCCCACCATGTTACATGCAGCACAATAGCGAGTGATACGTGCTACCATTCACACACATTCACACCGCGGAATTTTCTTAACACAACGAGGTGTATTTCCGTCTACAAGTTCCATCTGTAGACCGAATTCCTATCACTTGGAATTCACAACAAGGACTCCGCCGTCCTTACCCAGGTACCCTTTTTCTGGGGACTAAAATACCCCAACCACGCAGCCAACAAAGAGGTCTCACCGAGTCTCTGAGAGATTTCTTTTGAAGTTTCCGTCAATCCTCGCTGCCGAGAGGTGCTGAACCGGACGCCGGCCTGGTGGATGAACATTGTTCCCCAGGGCTTTCCTTCAGGCGTCCTGTGACCTCTGCCGTGCACGGATTCGGCGTCTTCAACACTCTTCGGATCAGCGAGCAGATTTTCAGGAAATCCCGGACGAGCCCCCAAAAATGTTGGGTTGACAACATTTATCTGAAATCAATCTCGGAGACGGTAGGTCTTTCTTGGTTTAGCGTTTTCTCCTGCGCAGAAGGGCGCATCCCAGACACAGCAAGTGTGGCTGAGATTCGCGCTCTGCTCTGAGTTTTGCCGAGCTTTTTATTGAGAAAGAAACAATTGGGCAAGTGTACATGATCGGGTAGGTTCACAGGCAGGAAATACATTCCATAGTTATATCTCATTACCACAGAACAAACTCTCGTGGACGGAGCAGTATGGACGTCTCATGACTATTAGCTTAACAAAAACGTAGTCTTTAGTGGCCCTGGGAATACATCCCGGTGTCGTACTCATGACTTCAACTTAAATGAGACCTCTGTCTGCTTCAGCCATCCCATGACAATCTCATGATCTGAACATGTCTAGCTAACTATGGGGCTTATTGTATAGCGCGGCTAATGACTCCAGTCATTAGCCGGCCATATGCCCCCAAATCATTTTCACAAGGCTAGATGGTCACATACTGCGGAGAGTCTTGCACACAAAAGTAGATACATAGAATCCAATGATAAAAAGTATATCATTTCCAACAGTCACTTGTTTAAAATTCATATGTATCGTGTTTTGGGTTGTGACAACACATATCGTTTTCAAATGATAATTTAAAAAGTGCTATGAGAGATGAGATTAGCCCTTACCGGTGACGAGCGGAGGTCGAACGCTCGAGAGCATTGCACCTGCGTGAAGCTGGCCCCCCACCCCACGCAAAATTTAAGGAAAATAGTTTGTTTCGTTTGTGCTTCGTTTTTCCTGGTTTGTGCCGTAAAAAAATTCATTTGTGCTGCAACAGTTTTTTAGTTATGAAAGATCATTTTATAGGTCATCCAGAGTTCACCCAGCCCTCCATCTGCTCCAAATGAATCCAAAATGGTACCGTTCGTTTGCACTTCATTTGTGCTGGTTTGTGCTGCAAAAACTTTTGTTTGTATTGCTACGGTTTCGTAGATATTACACATTTAATTTATAGCGATGACGTCACTCAGCCCCCCATTTACTTCCAAATGGACCCAAATGGTACCGTTCTTTGTGCTTTGTTTGTGCTGGTTTGTGACGCAAAAACATTTGTTTGTGCTGCGACGGTTTCGTAGATATTGCACATTTAATTTATAGCGAAGATGTGTACCTATGTGAGTGTAGCCCCCGTGTCAAGAAGTTGTAAACTATCTACCCGTCCCCGCAGGCATCGCCCCGGCTAACATCAGACGAGATGTAGCCACACTGGCCCTCTCCCGAAAGGCACAGACCAGTGAATCCCGCCTCCTCCATAAGATCGTCACAGAGACACCATGAAGCGTGCGCCTAAAGTCACGACGCCCCTTTGCCATCCAAGTCCATGAGCTGCTCAGCACAACATCAGCTGACACTTCCAAGGCCACCTGGGCCAAGACCAAATGGAGAGAACAGTGGAAGTCAGCAGAACCATCTAGGCTGCACCACTGCATCAATGACCCCGCAGACGTCTCTGGCCAGGACTTGCCCCGGAAACAGTGGACAACCCTGAACCGCCTGAGGACCGGCGTTGGACGCTATGGAGCTGCAATGAAGAGGTGCCTCCTGCGAGTGTGGGAACCCAGTCCAGACAGTAGAGCACATCATCAGCAGTTGCCCCAAACACCGGCCACCGAATGGCGAACAAGGCCTCATTGATCTGGACGACAACACGTTGACCTGGCTCGCCTCAACAGAGCTTCAAGTCTAAAGTCATACGACAGAAGAAGTGTAGGCTACGTCATCCCTCTTATGGGCAAGTCCTGTTTCAACGGTTTAAAAAAAAATACAGCATACAAAGAAATTAAGTGAGAAAAATCAAGCCGCTCTAATTAACCTGAAGTTTTTGAGAATATGTCTTTTGGGCATGAAACCTGATTTTAATCAATGCATTATGAGATCTAACAACGATTCTGCAGGCTATTAAGCCATAATTGAAGAATTGTTCTTCAGGAGGCAGATTAGGTGCTCGTTTTAACGTGGAATTTGGAATTAAGGCACCTCAAATGTCAACATTGCACTACAATATTTTGTCATGGAATTTAAAACATAAATTGTAATTGTTTTAATTCCATAACTTTTTTAAATTACTCTGACACAAAGGTGAGTGACTTGCTGTTGCAACACCCAAAGTCGAAGCAACAATGAGCTGTCGGCTTTGGGACTGTGACTAGGATTCTTTGACATAGCTCTCAGGCGTCGTCTCTTGGAATTTAGTCTGCTGGTGGAATCATTGGCTTCCCTGGGCAAGCCCAGGTACTGACAGGGGGTGCGGCGAGAACGCTGATCCCTTGCCCCCAAAACATGGACCACATCATAGAAGTTTGTCCTCTCCGCAGACTTAAAGGAGGGTTAGTCACCCTCCATACAGCAGACCCAAAGTTTTTTTTGTGGATTGAAAATATAAATCCTGGTAGCAGTCTGGTTGGCCAAGATACTACTTTAGAATCTTGAATTGTGCAACTGGTCCGGTTGAGCTTGAAACGAAACTCAAAAGTCCATTCGACGGCCGAGCACTCCTAATTCTTAGTCCTGACTAGCACTTGCCCAAAGATGGAGGGCCCCTAAATTTTTACTTCTTTACCTACACTTCCCTATCTTCACTGCGGGCAGCCCTAAACGGCTACAAACGGCAACCACCCCCCTGAGTGCCTGACTGCCGCCTTGCATGTCCAGTATCCTCGCCGTTTTCCAACTTGACTTGTCCATACAGTTGTCAGATAATCCTTTAGCGCTCTGATTTGAGAGCAGGGCGTGGATACATGCCACCTCTGATGTCCCCACAACTGCAAAGTGGCTTGAGACTGCCAGATGTGTCCTCTTACTTTCCCGCCCCGCCAGGGTGGGAACCCGTCTTAGGACCCAGTTCGACGAAAAGGAGACCTTGTGTGGACTTCGATGGATGGTGTCATCCCCCATGGGGCAGCAGACGCCTCAGAAAAGTTACGAAGATAGGGTTTGGGTCTACACACATGAAGAAAAAAACAAAAACAAAACAAACAAAAAAAACATCACTGCAGTACCGTGTACTACAGCAAAGGAAGCGCAAACTAATTATCCCCCCCCCCCAAAAAAAAAAAAAACTTACTGCAGTACCATGTACTACAGCAAAGGAAGCACAAACTAACTCTTGCCCCCCCAAAAAAAACCTCACTGCAGTACCATGTACTACAGCAGAGGAAGCGCAAACTAACTCTTGCCCCCCCCAAAAAAACTCTTGCCCAAAACTTAGAGTTTGAGTCTACACACATGAAAAAATAAATAAATAAATAAAAACTCACTGCAGTACCGTATTGGCCCAAATATAAGATGACCCCGATTATAAGACGACCCCGTTTTTCAAGACTCAAGTTTGAAAAAAGACTTTTTGAACACTAAATTTAATTTGTGCACTGAAAATAATTACATCTGACACAAATGATTATAACAATATATTCGAGAGAAAAAGCATATTTATATTATTTTGCCTCATTCAAATCATGCAAAAACTGACTCTCACATCTTAATATCTGAACATTTAAATATGTAAACTAAAGTGCAATTACATTTGTAAATGAATGGCTTCTGGTTTTTGAAATGTAAATAAATCAATCTACTGTGATAAAACAACAAAATTGCAATAACTGAATTAACCATCAAAGTGAAGTCTAACTGTAGTCTTGAAACAAATCTGAATAAGGAAAAACATTGCAATAAAATAATGCAAACTGCTACCGCTATTGTTGGGGAGCCTGAGGATTCTATAGGGGGTTGGCTCGGAGGGTTAAGCTCTTTTCACCTCCGGGTGTCGGTCAGAACACAGGAGGGAAGACGTGGTTCAGTTTTGATTGCTTTACTGAATTATTGGCACAAAAAAACAAAAACAAACAAACAAACAAATGAAATACTCTCGGTAACACACCAAACATAAGTCATCGATCGAGAAAACAAAATACATTTGCTGGCGACCGTTAGTCGCCGTGCCGCTGCGTAACCGCTACTTGTACGATGCGAGGCAAACTTAAAGGAGCGCGCTGGAGCTGTCAATCAAACGGCGGGCACAAGAAGCAAACCACGATCGGACAAACGGCACAACAGTGGGCAGTAGTGGGCAATGAAATGTATTGAAGGAATGGGGTCAAAATACAAAAAGTCCTGCCTAGCTACAAAAACAGATGTGCTCAAACCTCAATGAATAAAGTACATAAGCAGACAAGTATATTCACATATTAAATCAATAAAAGAAATATTTTAAGCATATAATTATACCTACACACCAAATCAATAAAGAAGACATAACTAGACATTTTTGATAAGTGGTAATGAGAAATGTTTTTATAAACTTTATGATCTGATATATATTTCTGAGCACTTTGAAATAACAAATGTCTTTTGATATATTGCCTAAATAGCTTAATGACCCTTAAGGAACTGTGTAATGCATGCCTGATGTTTTTCTCTAAATCATGGACACGGCCAGAGTCGTCTTGACCGTTCAGTACTTGATTGTATCTTATGTTTTGGCTAATGTTAGACGCCAGTTTTTGATTACTACTGAACGCTCTGTACAGAGGGAAATACTTTGCCTAACAAAGAAAGAATGAGGTACGACAGTGTATGTCCAAGATTGGAGAAGAATGTTCACAGGAAGGTCACGTGGAGATAAAACCAGCAGGTGCCAGAGGGAGCCAGCCAAGGACTCGGCCAAAGATGTTCGCCAAGGCCGAAAGACGGGATGGAAGACAACAGCCCCCACACACACCAAATCGCCCATAACCAGCACCCACTCCCATGGCGAACTTGCCCCACCCCAAAGACTCATCACCCATCAATCTCGGCCCACAATGTGCAACTTAATATAAGCTGATCAAAGAACCTTGGACATTGCCTTTTCTGAATGGAGACTTTCTGCTCTTGAAGGGCCCAGCGCTGTATTGTACTTTCCTGAAAACAAAGCTTTCTGAACAAGAATTGTGATTGAACTCAACCAACCTGTGTAAGTCTAATTTGTGCTTCAGTGTCTTAGCATTTTCCTAAATCTGAAGAAATCAAACGAGCACGCAGTGAGTAAATTGGATAACAGGTGATTGGCAATGGCTTTTGCCGTGAGGCGCAGATAACTTAAAGACAGACTATAAGAAGCTCGACTAGGGACAAGACTAACTGAACAAAAGGCAAGATAAAGACAGGAATGACGACGAGAGACGAGACGAGAGACGAGAACAATTCGACAGGGGTGTGACACGCAGACAGGACTTACATACGCGACAGGTAACGAGAGGCAGGTGACTGTGATTAGTACATAGATTGAGAGTAGGCACACACTGACAGTACCCCCCCCCCCCCGGCTCCCAACGTCCCAAAAAACAGAAACCCCCACGGGGGGCTGGGGGGAAGCGCACCAGTCCAAACAACCTCATTGGCCTATGGCAAAGTCCTAACCGCGGCAGCAACTCTGGGGACATGAACCACAATCGGCGGCAACGCGGGGACACAAATCGCAATCGGCGGCTACTCGGGGACACGAACCGCAATTGGCGGCTACTCGGGGACACGAAACGCAATCGACGGCAACTCGGGGACACGGACCACAATCGGTGGCTACGGTGGCAACTCGGGTACACGAACCGCAATCGGCGGCAACTCGGGGACATGAACCGCAATCGGCGGCAACTCGGGGACACGAACCGCAATCAGCGGCAACTCTGGAACACCAACCGCAATCGGCGGCAACTCTGGAACACTCACCGCAATCGGCGGCAACTCTGGAACACCAACCGCAATCGGCGGCAACTCTGGAAGACCAACCGCAATCGGCGGCAACTCTGGAAAACCAACCGCAATCGGCGGCAACTCTGGAACACGAACTGCAATTGGCGGCAACTCTGGAAGTCCGTACCGCAATCGGCGGCAACTCTGGAAGTCCGTACCGCAATCGGCGGCATTCGGAAGGCGGGGCTGTGCGCAGCGGCAAGAGCCACCACGCGCCACAGCAGTGGGAGTGGGGCCAGGGACGATCGTGGGTCCGGCACAGCTAGATCGAAGTCTGGCGACGGTCGCGGGTCCGGCGACGCTGGGGTGGGGCCCAATGGTGGCCGCGAGTCCTGATGGCGCCGAGAGGAACTCCGATGGCGGCCGCGGGTCCGGCGTCGCAGGTGTGAAGTCCGATGACGGTCGCGGAGCCGATGGCGCCGGGAAGAACTCCGATGGCGGCCGCGAGTCCGGCGTCGCTGGAGCGAAGTCCGATGGTGGCTGCGGAGCCCATGGGGCTGGAAGAAGCTCGGACGACGGACGGGGATCGGGCGTCGTGGACGGGACCTGGTGGTGGAGGGGGTCCAAGCGCTGGTCGCTGTAGTAGTCGGATTGTTCTGTCATGGAAGGAATGGAGCAGATGCAGCTTGGACCAGGGTTTATTGGAGAATTCAAAGACAGACTATAAGAAGCTCGACTAGGGACAAGATTAACTGAAAAAAAGACAAGACAAAGACAGGAACGACGACAACAGACGAGACGAGAACGATCCGATAGGGGTGTGACACGCACACAGGACTTATATACGCGACAGGTAACAAGAGGCAGATTACTTTGATTAGTACATAGATTGAGAGTAGACACAGGAAGGGAGGGACGAGCACACAGACACTGACAAGTGCCCTGACTGCATTATTCGGTTCCACCTATTTATGTGAATCAGCCTTTTCCCACATGAAGATTATTAATATTATTAATAATAATTATTATTATTATCACACTTTCAAGATGGCGGCGCGTGCACACGCAGCGGCCACTCTCTGTCCCGTCAGTACGGTGATGTGTTCGTCTAATGAGTGTTCGTCCGACAGTCTTGTGTGTTCGTCTCGTCGTGCTTTATCGTGCTACAAGTACAGCAGGCAGGTTCTGCTTGACATCGACAGAAGTGGGTTTTGCGGCGTTCTGGACTTTGAAGCGTCGACATTAAAGGCGCTCGGACTGCTACGTCCTGAAACGTCGCCGACCTCACCCGCTATTCCTCCCCCGGTTGGGAGCCGTCGGAAACGGTGTGCGAGGAGGCAGAAGAGGGGCAAGCGCGGAGGCGTCCGGGCCAGGCTGGCGGCCAACCCAGCGCGCCCGGCGGTGCCCTCCATTCTTCTGGCGAATGTTCGATCGCTGGACAACAAAATGGATTACGTTCGCCTGCTGAGGTCTACGAACCGGACGGTGCGGAACTGCTGTGTGCTCGTGTTTACCGAGACCTGGTTGAGTGACAACATTCCGGACTCTGCCGTGCATCTGGAGTGGCTAGCGTGCTATCGGGCGGACCGTGCCATTGTACGAGGGGGAAAGTCGCGAGGAGGTGGAATATGCGTCTACATCCGAGAAGAATGGTGCCGGGACTCTGTGGTGGTATGTAAGCACTGCTCGCCGCTTGTGGAGTTTGTGATCATTAAGTGCCGTCCTTTTTATCTGCCGAGGGAATTTACCGCGATTCTGCTAGTCGCGGTATACATCCCGCCTTCCAACATCGAAGGAGACAGGATCGCGGCGCTTGGTGAACTGTACCAGGCTGTTAGTGAACAGCAAACAGCGCACCCTGACGGTTTCACCATCTTCGCTGGAGACTTCAATCATGCCAACCTGAAGTCTGTTTTCCCGAGGCTTCACCAGCATGTTCCTTTTCCGACACGTGGAGACAGCTTCCTGGACCTAGTCTACTCGGCGCAAAAGGGAGCTTTCAAAGCCACCCCCATCTGGGGCTTTCTGACCATCTCACCGTTTTGCTTTTGCCCGCATACAGACAATTGGTACAGGCATCCAGGCCGGTTCGGAGGCGGGTTCGAGTGTGGCCTGAGGGTGCCTCCGATGCACTTCGTGACTGCTTCGACACCACTGACTGGGACTTGTTTAAGCAGGCAGCCACCTACAACGATTGGACGGACATAGAGGAGTATACTGACTCTGTTACCTCTTACATCACGAAGTGCATCGATGATGTGACTTGCTCGAAATCCGTCGTCACTCGCGCGAACTGGAAGCCGTGGCTGACGGGGGCTGTCCTCAGACTGTTGAGGGCCAGGGACAAGGCTTTCAGAGCGGGGGATGAGGCTGACTTGAGGACAGCGAGGGCCGACCTGTCCCGAGGCATCAAAGAAGCGAAGAAGGCGTTCTCGTGCAAGGTCTCCACCCACTTCAAGGACAGCAAGGACGCACGTAGCCTTTGGCGGGGCATTCAGACCATCACGGACTACAAGCCCGCGCCGAGGAGCTGTGAGGGCGACGTCCGTCTGCTGAACGATCTGAACCGCTTCTTTGCTCGCTTCGACGCCCAGAACAGCACTTGCCCGCTGAAGACCACTCCCCCCCCACACGAGCAGCCCCTGCGCCTCTCTGCCGACGGTGTGAGGAGGGCGCTTGCCGCTATTGACACCCGTAAGGCGGCGGGCCCTGACAACATCCCGGGTCGAGCGCTGAAGGACTGCGCTGGGGAGCTGTCGGGTGTCTTCACGGACATCTTTAACGTTTCCCTGCAGCAGGCCATCGTCCCCTCGTGTTTCAAGGCTGCCACCATCGTTCCTGTGCCGAAGAAACCTGCACCGTCCTGCTTCAATGACTACCGCCCTGTGGCACTGACGCCCATCATCATGAAGTGCTTTGAGCGGCTGGTCATGGAGCACATCAAGTCCGTTCTCCCCCCCACCATTGACCCTTTCCAGTTTGCGTACCGTGCCAAGCGGTCCTCTGAGGATGCCATCTGCTCTGCCCTCCACTCGGCCCTCATCCACCTGGAGAGAAAGGACTCATATGTGAGGTTGCTGTTTGTGGACTTCAGCTCTGCCTTCAACACCATTGTGCCGCAGCGACTCATCTGCAAACTCGACGAGCTGGGCCTCAGTACCTCCCTCTGCAACTGACTACTGGACTTCCTCTGTCAGAGGCCTCAGGTGGTGCGTGTTGGCGACAAAATCTCCGCCAGCATCACGCTGAGCACGGGGGCCCCCCAGGGCTGCGTGCTCAGTCCATTGCTCTTCACCCTGCTGACACATGACTGCACTGCGACCTACAGCGACAACCGCATAGTGAAGTTTGCTGACGACACGACTCTGGTGGGTCTCATCACGAAGGGCGACGAGACTCGGTACAGGTCGGAAGTTGACCTTCTGACCACGTGGTGCAGGGACAACAACCTCCTGCTGAACGTCAATAAGACCAAGGAAATCATTGTTGACTTCCGGAAGGGTCACACAACACACCTGCCGCTGATCATCGACGGTGCTGTGGTGGAGAGGGTGAGCTGCACCAAGTTCCTGGGGGTGCACATCAGTGAGGACCTCTCCTGGTCCGCAAACACCTCGTCACTGGCAAAGAAAGCTCAGCGCCGCCTGTACTTCCTGCGGAAGCTCAGGCGTGCATGTGCTCCTCAGGCAGTCCTGTCTACATTCTACCGTGGCACCATTGAGAGCGTCCTCACCAGTTGCATCGCTGTCTGGGGTGGTAACTGCACTGAACAGAACTTGAAGGCCCTGCAGCGCATAGTGAATACGGCTGGTAAGATTATTGGGGCTTCGCTCCCCTCCCTGAAGGACATTTACACCTCCCATCTCGCCCGCAAGGCAACCTCGATTGCCAAAGATGTGAGTCACCCGGCTCACTCTTTGTTTGACCTTCTGCCCTCTGGGAAGAGGTACAGGAGCCTGCGCTCCCGCACCACCAGACTCGCCAACAGCTTCTTTCTCCAGGCTGTTAGGGCCCTGAACTCGCTACCCCATTCTGCGTAGCGTGCGGCACTGTTGCGCTATTTTCGGGAATGTCTGCTGTACGCGCACTTGCTCCTTTTTTTTCTGCTCCTCTTATTTATTTATTTATTGTTGTGTTGTTTATTCATTATTTATTCAGCACGCTTTTGTTATACTTGTTTACTTGTTTGTCTGTTGTGAGCCATGTCTTGTCACCGTGGGATAGGGGGGAACGAAATTTCGGTTTCTTTGTGTGTCTTTGGCATGTGGAGAAATTGACAATAAAGCTGACTTTGACTTTGACTTTAAGTCTAAATACCGTTCTACCATGACTGATGATCATCTGTCCGGACTACTCTGCCTTGGCTGATGCCATTCAATGCAAGCCATCAATGTACGTTGTGAGTTGTATTGTACAATGTGGGTTCATGCAGGTATACAAGACACACCAATACGTACTGTAGATGAATTGCAAATTCAATTAAATATACTTTATTTTTCCTATAAGGGAAAAAAGGAAAAGGACAAAAAGAAAACACAATATTAACTAGTAATAATAATAATAATAATATAGAAGAAATAAATTTATGTTTTGCATTTTTATTGTAGGTAGATCATTTTGACTTTAGTCTGTTTGCCACAGAAAAAGTGAAAGTCGACATAGATACACTATTAGAACAACCAATAAGAGTCGCTGTTGAGTCCTTTAAGTGAATGGCATTGGTCTTATTTTAGTCCCGTAAATTCGTCGCGTAGCTATCGTATATTGGTTATTAATGTGTACTACATGCACTCTGACAAGTATCGACGGTACATTTTTAAATACAACTGAAAGCAGAACATTCTAGCTACAGTATAACTATAGATAGTCCCAGCGGAATTTAATTTACATGCCTCGCATGAAATGCTAGAAAAGCATAATATTATTAGCCAACATTTATAGTCTAATAATTAATTGATTAGGTAATCATAATGGCATCGGTATGATAATGGAAAAAAAAAAAGACTGAAATATGATGGTGCGTTCAAAGGTTTGGCAATTATCGGCAACACAAGAAGTCGCCACCCAAAATGGAAAAAAAACAAGGGGGGTGACTGCTCACTACTGGACGACCGAAGAACTTTTATAACATATAGACAACACTAGCAATCATATCACCTAGGGGCTGAGCACTAACATGTCTCTCAAATCATCTCACGCATAAAATCAAGAATGTTGTTTTTAAGCATACCTAAATGTTTGCCTAAAAGGGGGGGGGAACAGCCTTCAAAATGCACTGGACATCGCCCGTGGTTCGAACCCTTGTAGAGCTGGAGAAGAGCATTCTGTCAGGGAGCGGTTTCTTATCGAAGTAACCACTGAGCTAAACCAGTGCGAAGTACGAACCCGGAAAGTCGCTTATTATTCAAGTCTAGTTCTTCGTTACAAGAACCTGCCACAAAAAAATTAAACTAATGAAATAAAAAATAAAGTTCAAATTATATTGCACATCACCCGTTGTTCGAGCAAGAGCAGGGTCTGAGAAGAGACGAATTTTATGGTATTTATTTAATTTTATAGTAGAATTGTAACTTGTCGACGTAACCACTGAGCTGCACCAGTGCAAATGGATGAGGTGGAAATTGAGCTATTGTTCAAGTTTAGTTTTTCGTTAAAAAAAGCAAAAAAACAATGGGACTGCCGACGACTGTACTAGAAGTTGCCATCCATATTTAAATAAAAAAAAACTAGTTAAAGAAAAGCTAATACCCAATTGCATTTTTTGTCAGGTTTTAAAAGACATTCTCAAACATATTTCATGATTGTATATTTTCTTGTTGCTATAAAATTCGGAACACGTTCAAAATTTCTTCGTGATGAGAAAAACTGAGACCACTAAAATTGTTGTAAAAAAATAAGCCAAAAAGCAGCCTTTGCTTATCAGCAAAGGCCGGATTTAAAGGCAGTCGTTCTAATGATGGCAATAGGTGAGATTTTTAATTGTTTTAATATAACGTAGGGCCAGTTGTGAAAGCTTTAGATGCTGCGTGTGCGATCGCAAACAAACAAAACACATGTAACACAGCTGTTGATAAACATAGGGGAGACCAAAATCAGTTCACTAAAACCAATGTCTTCACTTAGGGAAGGACAAGGCAAGTTTATTCTTATAACACAATTCATGTACAAGACATATTCAAAGTGCTTTACATAAAACATTTGAAGCATTACAGAAAGAGAAACAAAATTCGAAGACGGAAAATTCTTTTAAAATAACAGTGAGATTATAGAACTAGATAAAATACAGTGGAAAGACAGGGAAACGAGACATGAAGACTAAAGGAATTACAAGAATGTTGCAGTAAATAACACTTTTCAATGAACTGACGGTTTGAGCAATAACTAAATGTTGCTTCACTTTGTTTGCTTCTGGGGACACATAATGGACCTGTCCTAGACAACCAGAGGTCTGAATGCTTCATAGGGTAGGCTACTAGTAAATTCTGCATTTATGTTGGTCCAGGACCGTTTAGAGCAGTGGTTCTTAACCTTGTTGGAGGTACCAAACCCCACCAGTTTCATATGTGCATTCACCAAACCCCTCGCTAGTGAAAAATACAATTATTTTTTTCAAATTCAAGACATTGATGTTTTTTCTTGGTGCACAAAATGAGCATGCATGAACATCACCTTGTACAAAGAATAAAACCAACACTATACATGAACTCAACAATTAACATACCAGCAAATCAGTGTGACTTCTGCTGGTGCCTTTACGAGACCAGTTCAGATATGCGTTACCACGAATTTGCACGACATTCAGGTGTTTGGCCCTCCGCAGTGGAGGCTCTGCCGAACCCCTGAGACTGACTCACCGAACCCCTTGGGGTTGATCAAACCCAGGTTAAGAACCACTGGTTTAGAGCTTTACCGACCAGCAGCAAGATTTTTAAAATCTAATGTTTGACTTACATAGGCGGCTCGGTGGCGCACTGGGTAGCACGTCCACCTCACAGTTAGGAGGGTGCGGGTTCGATTCCACCTCCGGCCCTCCCTGTGTGGAGTTTGCATGTTCTCCCCGGGCCCGCGTGGGTTTTCTCCGGGCACTCCGGTTTCCTCCCACATTCCAAAAACATGCTTGGTAGGCCGATTGAAGACTCCAAATTGTCCCTAGGTGTGAGTGTGAGTGCGATTGGTTGTCTGTCTCTGTGTGCCCTGCGATTGGCTGGCAACCAGTTCAGGGTGTCCCCCGCCTACTGCCCGATGACGGCTGGGATAGGCTCCAGCACGCCCGCGACCCCCGTGGGGACTAAGCGGTTCGGAAAATGGATGGATGGATGGATGTTTGACTTACTGGAAGCCAGTGTAATGATTTGAGGACACGTGTGATGCGGTCCAATTTCCTGGTGTTTGAAGTAGTTTCAATGATTCCAAGCCAGTCTCAGTTTGTTTCTGTTTATGCGGAAGCTTCATTATCTACACACTTGTGGCTCTTAATCTGGTGCTGAAATGTGAAGCTTTTACAGCAGACACTGCAACTGAATGGTTTCTCACCTGTGTGCGTTCTTGCGTGCCGTATTAAATTTTCCTTTAAATAGAATTTTGCACCACAAACTGAGCATGCAAAAGGTTTTTGACCATGTTTTCTAACGTGTCTGGATAATTGCTTCTTTTCACCGAATCTCAGCCCACAAAGTGAGCATTCAAATGGTGTCTCTTCAGTGTGTGTTCTCATGTGTACTGTCAAATTGCCTTTTGCGGCGAATCTTCTTCCACAAATTAAGCAGGCAAAAGGTTGCTCCCCAGTGTGGGTTTTATGGTGTTCTGTTAAATGGGACTTCATCAAAAAATTTCAACCACACTCTGAGCAGGCAAACAATTTCTCTCCAGTGTGAATTATTTTGTGTCTCGTCACATGCGACTTTCGAGAAAATCTTTTACCACAAACTGAGCAGGCATGAAGCTTTTCTCCAGCGTGTAATAATGTATGTCTTATTAAACATGCCTTTGTAGATACTATTTTTCCACAAATAGAGCAGACAAAATCTTTGTCCATCGTGTGGTTTCTTTTGTGTGCTCTTAAATCGGCCTTTTGAGAGAATATTTCACCGCAGATTGAGCAGGCATCAGGTTCTTCTTCAGTGTGCCTTTTCAAACATATTTTGAGAGACTCCTTCACCACAAACTGAGTAGGCGACCTGTTTTACACAAGTATGTGTTCTTGTGTGAACTTTTAAATTCCTCTTTGAAGCAAACATATTCCCACACTGAGAACATTTCCAGCATTTGTAGCCCGGGTGACCTCCCATATCATCTTTGGAGGGTTCCTCCTCCAACTCTTCACCCTCTTCTTCCAGCTCCTCCGCTTCCTCTGGGAAATGTGACAAACTACTGTCACTATCAACTTGTGATTCTTCACAGTCATCTCCATCATCTTCAAAACGTTTCACCCCAGTGTGTGTAACTGAGCAGGCAAAAAGTTTCTCTCCAGCGTGTTTTCTTCTGTGCTTTGTTAAACTTACTTTTTAGGGAAACATTTACCACAAACCAAACAGGTAAAAGATTTCTCTTCAGTATGTATTCTGAAGTGAACGTTCAAATGGCCCTTTGAACTAAATTTCTTACCGCAATCAGAACAACCCCAGAATTTACTGTCATTGGGAAATGTCATAAGATCATTATCTAAGTGTGACGTGATGTCACAATCTGTTGGTGACCTTCCACAGTAGTCTCGATCCCATTCTGATGTCACGTGTGGACTTGTGCCGCTGCTTGGACGCACTGTCCCTCTGCTCTGCTCACTTTGAACATTGTCTTCACTCCAGAACATTTCTTCGTCTTTGATGCGGAGCGGCTCTTTATACTCCTTTTTAATGAGAGGGCACTTTGGCTCCTGTTGCTCAAGACTAAGATTTTTTTTACTGACATCTGCAGGACAGCGGACAAAATCATTTCGTAAGGTTAACATTTTTCATACTGTGACTTTGATGTGCATCATTCGCATAGTGGTACTCTGACTTCTGACTTTAATTTGCTGCATGACCAAGTTTGTCACTGAAATTATAAATGCGTTCATGCATCATCTGATCAAATGCCCGTTTAAAAAACGTCTTTCCACACTCAGAACATAGCAAGAATTTACTCTCCTTGGGAAATGTCATAAGATCATCATAATCAGGACAGCGTGACATCATCGTGTGACTATCTGCTGGTGATCTTCCACAGTGGACTCGATTCCATCACCTTGTTGTCATGTGATGAATTGAGCCGTTGCTTGGAGGCCGCACCTTTTGGCTCTCCTCAGTTTGAACTTTGTCTTCTTCACTCTTGAAAGACACAAAGTCCGAGGACAAATTTGCAATATCACTGTCTTCTTCCTCTTTGATGCGGGGTGGCTCTTCATTCTCCTTTTTAATGTGAGGGTACTCTGGCTCCCGTTGTTCATGACGAAGATATTTTTCACTTACGTCTGCAGGACATACGAAGACAAACAATTTGGTTAGGGGAAGGGACACTAAAGCAGGCTGAACATTGATAGGTATGATAGGTCTATATATAAAAATGTCAGATCTAAAATTCATCACTGTTAAAGAATCCGTAATGATTTAATGGCTTTATTGGGGATGAGATTTGTGTCAAACTGGTCCATCTATTTATGGAGCTTGCATCTTGTATTTTTCTTCTTTCTCAGTTTATCTAAAGGCAGCTCGATTTCAGCTTCTTATCCCAGCCATCATTTGGTATCGAAAGCCGGCCACACAGCAAGGAGACTTACAATTTTCGGATAACTTCGACAATTCCGGGTGGTCGTTTAATTGGAAATATTGGGACCACCAGACTTCAAGCGAGGAGGCCGACAATTCAACTGAGTGTGGTTGTTTAAAGCACCTTCTTTTCGAATAGGTGGCGGAAGTGGTACCCCATAAGTTTACTGCAGAGAAAATGCAAGTCAAATGAACCCTTACCAATTCCAATTGAATAAATAATCAGTTATAAACAACTGAACTTTCAAAAAGCCTCTCAGGACGCCTTGTTTTTGTAGCTTGGTTACTTATGAGCAAAAATAAGCAGAGGGGACAGAAACTGCACATTAATCCCTTTTTATGTCAGCCAGGGAAAAGCGAATTTTTGAGGTTTTCAGAGGTTGAAGTTAGCCTAAGAAAGTCCACATACATTTTGACGCTGGTTAAGCCCTGTTATTTTGACATCACAAGCTATGTCTGTACAATAATTTCCTATGGATAAACTGTGCTTGTTCCCTCAAGCGACTCCCACCAAGACGTGAAGAGAATGGAGGGGGCTTGGCCCCATTGCTCATTAAAAGTGGGGGTTTCTGAAGGCATTACTTATTGCATTATTTCTCCAGAATGAACAGATCATATAGAAAATGCCAAACCAACTCAAAAGAAGTGAAAAGCTTGATGCAGTTGCTGCAAGTATATGCCAGCAAATATTAAATGTTATTCATCGTAAGTTAATTTTAACAACAGGCGTTGCAATACTTTTGGTCTCTTGAAAAGTTCAAAGCTCAAACTAAAGGTGGAACACGCGCACTCACGTATGAAGGAAGACACGTTCAACTGTCATGTCTACTGTCACGTGCAAGAGAGACCTGTCACAAATGTGACAAAACTCAAGAGGACATATTTTAGGCACAAATGGAATGCCACACTAAAGGAAATGTATACGCACACGTCAAATCCAATTTATGTGAAGCTTCATGTTTCAAACTGGCACGTGTCAGGACGCTCCTGTAATAGTACAAACCTGCTCTGCATAACACAACTCGAAGCTGCTTCCAAACAATGTCGTGGAGTTGATAACTTTGTCGCTCGTTCTCCTCTTTTGGCCCTGGACGTTTCCCTATATATATTGCTGTCGTTCTTGCACACATTTCTAGGCGAAAATCCTAACACGTTCACTTTCGATCGTTGTTTAGGGTGTCTTTGATGTCTCTTTTATAACTCTGCTAAAACAAGCTTGGCTGAGGTTCCGAACGACAATATTAATAAATGAGGTTTTAGTTGTTTTTATACGTACAGAAGTGCAGCGTAGAGGATTCCGTCAGTTAAGAACTAGAATAAAAAATATTTAGCGGAGGGTACGTGTTGAGATGGGTACGGAGGTAAAACCACGTCGGAAGTTCTTCTTCTTTGCTAAACAGCAGTTTGCATAGTGATTTTGTACATTACCGCCATCCACAGACTTGTATTGAGCACTGGTTTGCCTTACAATGTAAGCATTGACCATAACACTAAAAAAAGAACATTGTTGCATGTGCAAATTACATTTTTTATTACATTGATCTTTATTCCTTTTTATATTATTATTTTCATATTTTCTATAATAATATTGTTTAATTGTTTACGTTTTAATTAATAATTACATAGTGTGACGAAGGAATGGAGTCGCAGGAAGACCATCGCAAAAAATATATTATGTATTTTTTTCTGGAGGAAATATTTTGTTTTAGTTAACAAAATCATAAAGTTATTGACATGGGAAGGGGGTTTTCTTCAAAGACAATTACCGCAGGCAATTTACATTCTTACCCGACGTACTACTGTGACAGAAGTGAGGAACAAGTCTTTATTCCATGACTGACTGCCAACAGTGAGAGGCGTCGAGCAGGTGTGGGCGTACTTATTGCCCCCCGGCGGGGCGCCTGCACATTGGGGTTCACCCCGGTGAACGAGAGGGTAGCCTCCCTCCTCCTTCGAATGTGGGGACGGGTCCTGACTGTTGTTTGTGCCTATGCACCGAACAGCAACTCAGAGTACCCACCCTTTTTGGGGTCCTTAGAAGAAGTGCTGGAGAGCGCTCCTTCTGTGGACCCTATCGTTCTACTGGGTGACTTCAATGCTCACGTGGGCAATTACAGTGAGACCTGGAAGGGGGTGATTCGGAGGAACGCCCCCCCCCCGATCTGAACCCGAGTGGTGTTCTATTATTGGACTTCTGTGCTCGACACGGATTGTCAATAATGAACACCATGTTCAAACATTAGGGTGTCCATGTGTGCAATTGGCACCAGGACACCCTAGGCCACAGTTCGATGATCGGCTTTGTAGTCGTGTCATCGGATTTGCGACCGCATGTTTTGGACACTCGGGTGAATAGAGGGGCAGAGCTGCCAACTGATCACCACCTGGTGGTGGGTTGGCTCCAATAGTGGGGGAAGATGCCGGTCCAACCTGGCAAACCCAAACTCTCTGTGAGGGTCTGCTGAGAACGTCTAGCAGAATCCCCTGTCAGGAAGAGCTTCAACTCCCACCTCCGGCTGAGCTTTTCCCACGTCCTGGGGGAGGCAGGGGACATTGAGTTCGAGTGGACTGTGGTCCATGCCTCCATTATTGAGGCAGCCGACCGGAGCTGTGGCCGTAAGGTGGTTGGTGCCTGTCGTGGCGGCAATGCCCGTATCCGCTGGTGGATACCGGCGGTAAGGGATGCCGTCAAGCTGAAGAAGGAGTCCTATCCGGCCGTTTTGGCCTGTGGGACTCCGGAGGGACCCGACAGGTACCGGATGGCCAAGCGGAACGCAGCTTCGGCGGTTGCTGAGGCAAAAACCCAGGCGTGGGAGGAGTTTGGCGAGGCCATGGAGAATGACTTCCGGACGGCTTCGAGGAAATTCTGGTCCACCATCCAGCGTCTCAGAAGGGGGAAGCAGTGCACCGTCAATACTGTTGACGGTGGAGATGGCATGCTGCTGACCTCGAGTCGGTGGGGAGAATACTTCGAAGACCTCCTCAATTCCACCGACATTGTGGAAGCAGGGCCTGGAGACTCTGAGGTGGACTCTCCAATCTCTGGGGTCGAAGTCACTGAGGTAGTTAAAAAACTCTTCGGTGACAAGGCTCCAGGGGTGGATGAGATCCGCCCAGAATTTTTAAAGGGTCTGGATGTTGTGGGGCTGTCCTAGCTGACATGCCTCTGCAACATTGCGTGGACATCGGGGACGGTATGTCTGTATTGGCAGACTAGGGTGGTGGTGTCCCTCTTTAAGAAAGGGGACCGGAGGGTGTGTTCCAACGACAGAGGAATCACACACCTCAGCCTCCCTGGTAATGTCTATTCAGGGGTGCTGGAGAGGAGGGTTTGTCGGGAGGGCGAACCTTGGATTCAGGAGGAGCAGTGTGGCTTTTGTCCTGAATGTGGAACAGCTCCACACCCTCGGCAGGATCCTCGAGGGGGCAAGGGAGTTCGCTCAACCAGTCGACATGTGTATTGTGGACTTGGAGAAGGCGTTCGACCGTGTCCCTCGGAAAGTTCAGTGTAGGGTGCTTCGGGAGTACGGGGTGCCAGGCCAACTGATAAGTGCAGTTCAGTCCCTGTATCACCGATGTCAGAGTTTGGTCCGCATTTCCGGCAGTAAGTCGGATTCGTTCCCAGTGAGGGTTGGACTCCGCCAAGGCCGCCCTTTGTCACCGATTCTGTTCAGAACATTTATGGACAGAATTTTAGCCGAGGCGTTGAGGGTGTCCGGTTTGGGGACCTTAGCATTGCGTCTCTGCTTTTTGCAGACGACGTGGTGCTGTTGGCTTCTTCAAGCCGTGATCTCCAGCTCTCATTGAAGCGGTTCGCAGCCGAGTGTGAAGCGGTTGGGATGAGGGTCAGCACCTCCAAATCCGAGTCCACGGTCCTTGGTCAGAAAAGGGTGGAATGCCCTTTCCGGATCAGGGATGAGATCCTGCCCCAAGTGGAGGAGTTCAAGTATCTTGGGGTCTTGTTCACGAGTGAAGGCAGGATGGAGCGCGAGATTGACAGGCGGATCGGTGAAGCGTCGGCAGTAATGCGGACTCTGTACCGGTCTGTCGTGGTGAAGAGAGAGCTGAGCCAAAAGGCAAAGCTCTCAATTTACAGTGGGGGAAATAAGTATTTGACCCCTTGCTGATTTTGCAGGTTTGCCCACTTGCAAAGAATGCAACGATCCATAATTTTAATCATATGTACATTCTAACAGTGAAAGACGGAATCCCAAAGAAAATTCCAGAAAATCACATCATATGAATTTATAAAAATTGATAATCGTCTGATGAGGAAAAACAAGTATTTGAACCCCTGGACAAACAGCATGTTAATATTTTGTAGAAAAGCCATTATTGGCCAGCACAGATGTCAAACGGTTTTTATAGTTGGTGACAAGCTTTGTACACATTTCGGCAGGGATGTTGGCCCACTCCTCCCTGCAGACAGCCTCCAAATCATTCAGGTTCCGAGGTTGTCGCCTGGCAACTCAAATTTTAAGCTTCCTCCAAAGATTTTCAATTGGATTCAGGTCTGGAGACTGGCTAGGCCACTCCAGAACCTTGATGTGCTTCTTCTTCAGCCACTCTTTTGTTGCTTTGGCGGTGTGCTTAGGATCGTTGTTGTGCTGAAACACCCATCCTCGACCCATCTTCAGCTCTCTCACTGAGGGAAGGAGATGTTGGTCCAGAATTCTACGATACATGGCCCCGTCCATCCTCCCCTCAATACGATGGAGTTGTCCCGTCCCCTTGGCTGAAAAGCACCCCCAACGCATGATGTTGCCACCACCATCCTTGACGGTGGGGATGGTGTTCTTTGGGTTGTACTCGGTGTTCTTTGCCCTCCAAACACGACGAGTTGAGGCCAAAAAGTACTATTTTGGTCTCATCTGACCACATCACCTTATTCCAGGCCTCTTCTGAGTCGTCCAGGTGCTGAATGGCGAACTTCATGCGGGCCTGTAAATGTTTCTTCTTGAGCAGGGGGACCTTGTGTGCGCGGCAGGATTTCAATCCATGACGGCGTAGTGTGTTACCAAACGTTTATTTTGTAACTGTGGACCCAGCTGCCTTCAGTTGATTCATCAGTTCCCCCCTTGTGGTTTTGGGATGATTCCTCACCATTCACATGATCAGGGAGACCCCACGAGGTGAGCTCTTGTGTGGAGGCCCAGACCGACGGAGGTTGGCGGTGGTGCAGTGCTTCTTCCATTTCCTGATAACTGCACCGACAGTTGATCTTTTCTCTCCAAGTTGCTTTCCGATTCTCTTGTAGCCCATCCCAGCCTTGTGCAGATCAACAATCTTGTCCCTGATGTCCGTAGAAAGCTCTTTGGTCTTTCCCATGGTGGTGATGTTGGATGCTGGTTGTTTGGGTGTTGACAGGTGTCTTTTATACAGGTAAAGAGGTGAGGCAGGTGTATTTGATGTAGATAAATGGTTGGGATTGGGGCTGTGTCTTAAAGAAAGACTAACTGGATTGTAGGAGCCAGAATACTTGCTGTTTGTCCAGGGGTTCAAATACTTGTTTTTTCTCATCAGACGGTTATCAATTTTTATAAATTCATATGATGTGAATTTCTGGAATTTTCTTTGGGATTCTGTCTCTCACTGTTGGAATGTACATATGATTAAAATAGTAGATTGTTGCATTCTTTGTAAGTGGGCAAACCTGCAAAATCAGCAAGGGGTCAAATACTTATTTCCCCCACTGTATCTATGCTCCTACCCTCACCTATGGTCACGAGCTATGGGTCGTGACAGAAAGAATGAGATCCAGGATACAAGCGGTCGAAATGAGTTTCCTCCGCAGAGTGTCCAGGCTCTCCCTCAGCGATAAAGTGAGAAGCTCAGTCATCCGGGAGAGACTCGGAGTAGAACCGCTGTTCTTCCACGTTGAGAGGAGCTAGATGAGGTGGCTTGGGCATCTCATCAGGATGCCTCGCGGACGCCTCCCTGGGGAGGTGTTCCGGGCATGTCCCATCGGTAGGAGACTCCGTAGACGACCCAGGACGCGCAGGAGAGACTATGTCTCTCAGCTGGCCTGGGAACATCTTGGGATCCCCCGGGATGAGCTGGATGAAGTGGCTGGGGAGAGGGAAGTCTGGGAGTCTCTCCTAAAGCTGCTGCCCTCGCGACCCAACCCCGTATAAGCGGAAGAAGATGGATGGATGGATGGATGGATGGATGGATGGATGGATGGATGGATGGATGGATGGATGGATGGATGGTATACTCGCATCTTATGTAAATGTTTCAGATGTCTATGATTTCCAGAGGAATGCACTCAGTGCTGATGCCTGTTTTATGTCCTTTTCGGAGTTTACCCCTAGAGGGCGTATGCACGTGTTACAGGTCCAGCGAGGTGCACTACCCTAACAGAAGGTGTTTAGACAAGGGGCTTGTCTTAGATCATGTCTGTTTGTTTTAGGAAAACCATATCTGAGCGAGCCATAGAAATGAAACTCGTCCTAATGGGCACTCATGATCGGTTGCGAGCGTGTCTCCTCCATCCCTTCCCAGTTCACACGCACACAATTAAGTGTCCGTTTGAAAGATAATCAGTGACACAGACTCTTCCTCATTCAAGTGTCCACACACCAAGAACTAGGGTGACGCTAAAAACAGAGACCTTGCAGGGAAAGACAAAAAAAAAAAAAAAAAAAAAAAAACAGACAACTGGTGAGAGTGTCTAAACACACGCTTCTACGCGTCCGCGCCGCCGACTCACAATGATCACAAACAACAAAAAGACTATGGATTAATATTTTGTGATTATGAAGTAATTTGTTGCGTATGAAGTTTAAATAAAAAAGATAAAATGGAGAATTATTTAATTTGGATTAAAAATCTCACGATACAACCTGGCATATTTACTGCAGTCACAATCACCAATATCACCCTTCTTATTAATACAACATTAACAATAATAAAACAAACTTAATACATCTAATAAAAAAACATTCAACTTTCATAAAATTGTTAATTTGTATTTAGTTTATTTTTATTTTAATCTTTAAAATTCCCCTCCCCCGGGATCAATAAAGTTTCAATCAATCAATCAATCAATCAATCAATCAATCAATCAATCAATCAATCAATCAATCAACCAATCAATCAATCAATCAATCATATTTAACATATTTAGAAATTCATTTACAATGGTACAATGGTACAAGGAATGTCGGTGCGAATGGTCGGCCCCTATACAATTTCATCTAACCAAATCTGGCCCACTTTGCAAAAAGTTTGGACACCTCTGTTCTAAGTAAAACATCTGTTCTATTATCTCCTGAATGTTCTGTGCCTATGTCCATCCATCCATCCATCCGTCCGTCCGTCCGTCCAGCCATCCATCATCTGAACCGCTTGTCCCTACGGGGGTCGCGAGCGTGCTGGAGCCAATCCCAGCCGTCATCGGGCAGGAGGCGGGGGACACCTTGAACTGGTTGACAGCCAATCACAGGGTACACAAAGATGAACAACCATCTGCACTCGCACACAGGGTACAATTTGGAGTGCTCAATCGGCCTATACGAAGTGATGGGAGGGAACCTGAGTGCCCAGGGAAGACCCACGCGGGCACGGGGAGAACATGCAAACTCCATACAGGAAGAACCGGAGGTGGAAGCAAACCCACACCCTCCCAACTGTGAGGCCGACGTTCTAAGAAGTTCGCCACCAAGATGCCTGGTTAAAATCACAGACAGACAGACAGACAGACAGACTGGTTGGTTTCAGGATCGGTACAACCGGACCAACCCATTAAAAATATTTCACAGGTGTGATGATTTCCTCTTTTATTAATCTGTCAATTTCCTCATCCACTTGGCTTGGAAGGAAAATGCCAAGCCATATTTCTTTCATTCTAGGTCAGTTCCTTATGCCATGAGAGATAAGATAATAAATTCCCCAACTTTATTGTATCTCATCACAGAATGACAATAAAGGGTTTTTATCTCTTATGGCATAAGGAACTGACCTTAAGAAAGTGTCCTCCTTAAAATATTCAATACCTCGAGCAGATGACTTATTTTCAGCACTTACCAGTGGAAAACAGTTCTCCATATTGGACATGAGTCACGCTTATCAACAAATACTCATGGATGAAGACTGAAAGAAAGAACCAAGCTTTACATTGTTTTCAGACAAGGCCCCTGATGTTGATGTTTCAGCACCAGAGCCCAACGACCCAGAAGAAGTTGCGGCGTTACCACCACCCTCTCTACACAGTCCGAGTGTCAAAGACTTGCCTCATGAGCCAGAAAAGAGACGTTCAACCTGGGAGAGATGTCCACTGGTTCACCTTAAGGACTTTGTTTATTAACGTACAACGATTTCAGGTTGACAGTAATGTGTACTTACCATATTTTCGGGACTATGAGCCGCACCAGCTAAAATTAGGGAGAAATCTTGTTTTGTGCATATACTACGTATAAGCCACAGGTGTTTTATGTTTAATTGTAATTTGTAAGAGAATATACTCAAAGAGGATTTTCAAGAAAGAGATGTTTCTTTGGGGATACATATCTTTTATTGACATAGCGTTTATTGACAGAGATGGAGGAGTTCTACAAACACACAAACATGCATAAATCTCAGCGATGACCGTTATAAACTTAATGTGCTGAGAACACTAGCAACACACAATAATAAATAAAATGGGACCACTTACAGGGGTGAAGTTGGCAATGTGATACGAGCTACACGTAAAGCTCCGGAGGAGACATGACCCAGAAAAAAAGTATTGAAAAGGGTGCCGTAACAAGATGTCATCAACAATAGCCCAGTGTCCTCTAGTGGCCGGAGGACAGTAAATGCAGCAGCTCCATTTCCATTTTTCGTTTTGTCAAGAGCCAAAACGACTGCCTTTAACGTAAAGCGGCATCATATCCATTTCTTTTGTCTCTCATAATTAGCATTTGTGTAGCTTCCTTTACCCAGTAATGTCCGTTTTGATCTCATTCTGTCTCTTCTTCGTGTCAATTGTGCGGCACTATTTGCCTAGCGGACAAACATGGGATCAGCGCATCAGTGTTCTCCCCAGTAACCCTGAGTCTAGTACTTCCGCCAAGCAAAGCGATGTCGCACAACAGCGGTCCACAACCTTTTTACAAACAAATGTATGAGTTTATTAGATATCATACAAATCACGAAAAATCCATAGATATGCCGCATCGGACTACAGGCCAAAGGGTCCGAAGTTTGTGCACAAAATAGGGGCTTATAGTCCTGAAAATATGGTAATTTGAGACAGTGCATCTTAATTTGTTACATGTTATCTGTAGTGTCAGGTTGTTCGCTTGAAGGTGGAGGAGATGAGGTATACTTGCGCCTTATATTAATGTTTCAGATGCAGTATATAATCTCC
The DNA here is from genome assembly GCF_024217435.2 of Syngnathus scovelli. Lineage (NCBI taxonomy): Eukaryota > Metazoa > Chordata > Actinopteri > Syngnathiformes > Syngnathidae > Syngnathus > Syngnathus scovelli. Next base: position 13,893,693 of record NC_090853.1, read on the forward strand.
AGAGGCGGCTTGGTGATGCACTGGCTAGCTCGTTCGGCTCCCAGCTAGGAGGTGTGGGTTTGTTTCCACCTCCGGCCCTCTCTGTGTGGGGCTTGCATGTTCTCCCCATGCCCGCATGGGTTTTTTCCGGGCATTCCGGTTTCCTTCTACATCTCAAAAACATGCTTGCTAGGTTGATTGAGCACTCCAAACTGTCCCCAGGTGTGAGTGCCAATGGTTGTTCGTCTCTGTGTACCCTGCGATTGGCTGGCAAACAGTTCAGGGTGTGCCCCGCCTACTCCAAATTGTCCCTAGATGTGAGTGAGTGAGTGAGTGAGTGAGTGAGTGAGTGAGTGAGTGAGTGAGTGAGTGAGTGAGTGAGTGAGTGAGTGAGTGAGTGAGTGAGTGAGTGAGTGAGTGAGTGCGTGCAAGTGTGGATGGTTCTTTGTCTCTTTGTGCCCTGGAATTGGCTTGGCCTACTGACAAGCGGTATAGGAAATGGATGGATGGATGGATGGATGGATGGATGGATGGATGGATGGATGGATGGATGGATGGATGGATGGATAATTTCCAGAGGAATGCGCTTAGTGCTGATGCCTGTGTTTTATGTTGTTTTCGGAGTTTACCTCTAGAGGACGGATGCACGCTTTGTGTAAAAGTAGAGAAAGCAACAAGCAATACCGAAAGTGTGCTATGTGAACGTGTGCCTGGAAGTTCAGTAAAATGTTAATTATATTCTGGTTATTGTGCAGTTATTTCAGCCACGATGCACGAGAGACTTTTTTGTAAACACTAGCTATCCTTCCGTTCACATTTATACACCTTTTGGACATTATTTCTGTCAAGTCAAGTCAAGTCAAGTTTATTTGTATAGCCCTAAATCACAAACAGTCTCAAAGGGCTTCACATAGCCAAAATTGACAATTATTCTCAATTTAATTTCTGGAATTTTGGCAATGAGTCTTTCTGCCATAGTCCCGACGCATCTGCAAATTTAGTCGCGAATAGAAGACTAAATTTTGGACTGGTGAAAGGAAGTGATATTTTGCAACGAAAATTGTCTAACGCAATTTCGGTGTATTTAATTGAGGCACATGCACACAGATTCGGCGCTCCGTGGATGTATGTGGTGGACGTCGCCAGATTTCATTCATAACGAATCATTACAAAAATCAATTCATTGAGCAGATTATAATTACTACCATCTCGAAAATATTTTAATAGCACCCACGTCACCTTTCCCTATTGCGGGGTCTTGGACTTAGACCAAGTGCTTCTCAATCATTTTCTGTGATGCCCCCCTAGGGAGAAGAAAACATTTCACAACCCCCCATGCTTGTACCCTTATTAACATTAAAGAAAACAACAAATAAATAAAAGAACAAAGAAAAATCCATTTACACTAAAGAATAACTATATTAATAACATTGTTTTTTAGTCTGTAACAGAACAGATTCAATGATCAACTGTTACAACTTGTCCCAGATCGTCCTACCATGTGTCCATGTTGTCAAAATGTCTGTGTACTTGCCCCTCCCCTCCTGTGTCTGCCCACGATCAGTGTAATCACAGTCACCTGCCTCTCGTTACCTGTCTTGTATTTAAGTCCTGTCTGCGTGTCACTCCCTGTTCGATTGTTCTCGTCTGTAGTCTTGTCTGATGTCTTCTTGTCTCTTGTGCCACGTCTTTGTCAGTCTGTTCCCCTTCATCCTCCACTCCAACTCCCCTTTTCCTTCAATAAACCCTGGCCCAAGCTGCATTTGGTCGCCCTGGCTCCATTTCGATCCTGACAGCATTACTTTGCCTGAAATTAAAAACCAAATTATAATTATTTAAACAATAAACATTCTTGACCAACTGTCATTTTATGCTGAAAAAAATACAATAAAATAATAACATACATAATATTAAATTAAATAACAGCAATAAATAATATTCAATTCAAAGTAATCAGCAACATTAACTCAGGAGCACAATATATAAAACATTTTAACCTACAAAACAAAAATGAATAAAACAATTTGTGTTCAAAATGAGGCAGCATGACGGAGACCATATCCACGGCTCCAGGTAGTATCAGCTCTTCTGAAATGGTGTGGTTTTTTTCTTGCACTGAGCAATTTGATACGCTGCTTTATATGATGCTTACTGTGCTTGCTGATTGACTGAAGTAGCATTCACTAAGTGGGATGATTGTTGGCAATATTCAGCCCGTTTTTGCTGAAAAACCTCAAGCATCTTATCAGCATGATTGGGGTGCTTTATACATAAGTGCCGCCTTAATTTATTTGTCTTCATACTGTCCGCTGCTAACATTGTAAGGCACAGTAAACACACTGGTTTTTCCTCGTCTCCCATCGTAGTCACACTGAAGCCGAGCGCTACGTACGCTTCGTCATATTTCCTTGTCTTAGCTTTCGTGTGACTCAATTTTCTTGTCTCTGTCTCTCTCCGCCGTTCTTTTAAACCCTGTTAAATATTTTTCCTTGGTGTCCCACTGAACTTTTTATCGCCTGCTCTGTGCTGTGTGTGCGTAATTTCCGTGCGCTCTACACTTTAGAGCAGGGGTGGCCAACCAGTCAGAGACTAATAGCCACTTTTTTTACTGTTACCGCAAAGAGCCACATCATACACAGGAGCACACATGAACATCACCTCATCCCTTCCTCTTATACACACACGCACGCGCGCGCGCGCACGCACACAAACACACACACACACACACACACACACACACACACACACACACACACACACACACACACACACACACACACACACACACGCCTTTTCTGGACAGTATAAAACAAGCTGACCTGGAGAAGGAAACTGTTGGTTCATCTGCTGCCGTGCCTCGTGTACTGGCCGCCATTAAACAGCCCAAGATCTTGCCAATAAAGAACCAATTGTTACTCCACATCTTTGTTTTTGCTGGCTCAACAACGGACATCCCAAACAACATGCAACAAGAGTCATTTGTTATTCTTTCTTATACATGCACATTCCTCTAAACTGTGTAACTGGCCCTGGCTAAATTAATATTAAAATATATGTCTGTTTCCTATGCAAAGGTGAAAATATTGTCAGTTTTGGTGCTTTAGACCAGACCTGGGCAAATTACGGCCCGCGGGCCACATCCGGCCCTTTGTGCGTCCCTGTCCAGCCCGCATGAGGCCAATTGTAAATTATATTTGATTACTACTTAATTTACAAAAAAAAATAAAAATAAAAAATAGCACCGTGCGCGCAATACAACTGTTTTGCTTTTATTTTGAAGGCGTCGTACTTCCGTGTAGCGTACGTGTATGTGAGCTGTGCGCAAAGGTGAACAGTGCGAAGTAATGCTGCCCGAGAAATGTGTGCTGACCCTCAGAAAAGAAAAGTTGACAAGGAGCGCCGTGGTTTCAACAAGACATGGACTGCCAAGTATTTCTTTACAGAAATGAAAGGTAAAGCCGTGTGCCTGATTTGTGGTACACAGGTCGCTGTGTTTAAAGAATATAATTTGAATCGCCACTACACGACCAAGCATGAGAAAAAAATACATCTGTCTGATAAACAGGGCGCATCAGAGACTGATGCATTGCTAGCAAAACTGCAAGCCCAACAAGGACTTTTAATCAAGCTTCACACCCAGAGCTTTGTCATTTGAGGAAAAGTTAAAGAAGTTAAGAATAAATTGTACTGATTAATGATTGTTTTATTAATGACCTATACACCACAATTTCACATAGCTTAATATAAATATAAACAGAATAATTGTATTCTTCTAATTACCAGTACCAACTATTTAAAATAAATAATTTAGTGCATTTTACAATGGAAGAAAATTGAGCAGGTTTAAGTTATCGTACGTAGGTGTGGCCCTCTGACACAACTCAGGTTTTTCATGTGGCCCTTTGTAAAAATTAATTGCCCACCCCTGCTTTAGACAGTAGGCCCAGTACTAGCTCAGAGCAGCTAACAGGTAAAGAACAGTCATCAATCACTGGTGTTATACTAGTATAGTATACTGGCAAGACAAGTCCAGGGAGTAGTGCAAGGGAAAGGCTAACTCAGGACACAGACAGACAGTCAGACTTATTTTGCTCGCCCTCATTCCAGAGATTTTGATTTGTTTTTTTCCGGTACCACCCACAACAAAACCCAAAGAATGATTGTGTGCATATGTGTGCGCAAAAATTTATTTTGCTTGTGCCCATGCACGTGTGGGCAAGGCCAGGGTGGCCTGGTTACATAACTGACTGCTGGCCTGAAAAAATCTCCCAGTCCGGCCCTGCAGAGTATGATCCCCTCCCTCCGTAAACTGGGCAGTTTTCCAACACAATAACGACCCCAAACACACCTCCAAGACGACCACTGCCTTCTTAAAGAAGCTGAGGGTGAAGGTGATGGACTGGCCAATCATGTCCCCAGACCTAAACCCTATTGAACATCTGTGGGGCATCCTCAAACAGAAGGTGGAGGAGCGCAAGGTCTCCAACATCCACCAGCTCCGTGATGTCATCATGGAAGAGTGGAAGAGGATTCCAGCGGTGACCTGTGAAGCTCTGGTGAACTCCACGCCTAAAAGTTTACGGCGGTGCTGGAAAATAATGGTGGCCACACAAAATATTGACATTTGGGTCCAATTTTGACATTTTCAGTTGGGGTGTACTCACTTTTGTTGCCAGCATTATACACATTCATTGTTGTATTTTGAGTTACTTTGAAGTAACAATAAATTTACGTTGCTATCCAAGCTATACAGTGACGACTTAACATTGGATCAAAGTGTCATTTCTTGAGTGTTTTCCCATGACAAGATGTCATTAAAACATTGCAGAAATGTGAGGGGTGTACTCACTTTTATGAGATACTGTAGACTGAGCTTTGTGCTCGACATGGACTCAGAACGAAAATAAGGCCCCGGCAGGTTGCGTTGTATGTTGCATGTCAGTGACTTGTTTAATTTCTCTAACGATTCTGTGATTGTTTTTCTTTCTGTCATATTGTAGTTTACAGGAATGAGGCGAGGCTAAAATCATATTGTAGTTTACAGGACTGAGGAGCGGCTAAAATGAAGCGCTGATAAGGAAAAAAAGAGTGTGGACATAAAACCCATGCACAAACACTTGACAATAAACGTTCATGGGTTATTCGAGGTGAAAACATCGAGCAACATGTTCAGTACGGTATGTAACATTTATATAATTTTCAAAGTTACATGTTTCAATGAATATACAACGAATAAACAATTTTAGTCAATTTTTGACCATATTGGTATAATGTAGGCTAAATACTTTTAAAAAAATCCTCTTTTTTTTTTTTTTTTTTTTTTTTTTTTTTTTTTTACTCATGGGTGAACAAGCCAATACTTTTGCTTCCTCTGCAGCTGGTCAATCAGTTCAAAGGATCTTAGCACTTTGTTCTACTACTTTGTTAAGACAGGACAAGTTTGGTTAATTATTACAGGTTACATTCCAACATAATCATAGGATCAAACTAATCTATCAACCCTAACATATCCGTCCTGTTTATCATATGATTATGTCACCCTGATTAACAAACATAAGCAAGAAAATATAATGAAGATAGAAGAATAACAACACAGAAACATCATTGTATTCATCACTTGCGAGGGATTGTCGACGGTCAAATCTCACACACAGTCTCCAAAAAGGAGTCTTTCTATCACATTGGTCCCAAGTTCTCCTCACAACATTCATATATCATTTTCAACTCAAGATTCCTGATAGAACAACCCACCAATCCCAAAAAAACTCAACACAAAAAAACTGCTGGCAAATTAATCAGAATTTTTTTCTTTGTTTTTAAATTTAAAGAACTCAGTCTCTCGGATCTAATTCACATGTAGAAGTTTGTATAATCTTATAACACAACCAATCAATTATTCCTATTAAATCAAGCATTGCAATGTCTTAAATTCACAATTCCTGAAAACATGTTTTCTCTGTCTTTTGAATTTGTCTTCAAGGTGAGACACTAATGAGCACTAGTGTGAACCAGTTTCTGCCCACAGGTTTCTTTCTTTTTCTCTCTATTTTATTTTTCAAAATTGTTTCCGTTTTGCGGTGCAAATTGGATAGACCACAGCCTAGCAATTTCTTCACCCTAAAAGTTTAGCCAATTTCATCATTTTAACACATACGCACACACATGCATAGCTCTCGCGGGCGAAGTGTAGGTCTCGGCACCAATGATTCGTCACAGGCTGGCCATTTCGTGCAGTCGATACTCCATACTTTTTCTTCCACTTCGGCATACAATTAGAAAATCTACTCGCCATGTACTTCTCATCTACTTCAACAGCTAGAGATTTACCGTTTTTATTTCCCATCTTAATTTGGTATTTTAGGTTTTACAAATTTTTTTTCAAATGTTTTCTTTGACGATCCTCAATGCAGGTTTAAATTGACCTTTCAACAAATTTCTTGCCTGTGTTATTTGCTAGTACTGCTCTTTAGTCAATTTATCCTACCAGTCACTCACTCGACCACACAAGTTTTTTATCCCTGCCTACGCGAAGTCCTCTTTAAAAAAAGAGCTGCTTCATTCGGGGGGAGACTCTACAACACTCCCTCCTTCCCTGGGAACTAAAGACAACAGTCGTGTTACCCAGCCCTGCCAACGCGAAGTACGTATTACTTTTTAGAACAGTGGTTGTCAAATGGGGGTACACGGAGGTACTCAAGGGGGTACGTGAGATTTTACAAAAATATATAAAAAAGTTTGAGAACCACTGCTCCTGAAGAGCCACTTCATCCAGAGGGGGACTCTACAACAGCCCCTCCTTCCACAAGACTTAAGATCTTCTGTCCTGCCTATTTACTTGTATATTTTCCTGTGCACTTTTCCTTTTACTTTAGTGCTTTTACTTACTTGTCCCCTGGTTCGTTGCACTTCCGGATCCCGTCAATCCATTGTTGTCAGACGAAGGCAGACCTAAGATGCTGGCCCAGCGAGGAATTTTCTTCCCAGGTCTTTCTTTTCCAGGTCCTCCTAATGGACGCTGGCTTGTCGACAATGCAGCACGTCGTCCTCCGTTGATCAGCAGTGGGGATGTGAGGGATCGGGGTCACGGCACCAAAATGTTAGATTTTGCAAGAACCACACGGGAGACAGTATGCCTTTTGAACACTTGCAAATGGAGAGGTCGTTCGTCACTTTGCATACAGCGATGATCGAACGAAGTCTGACTTTGGATTCTTGCAAGAGAGTATTTATTGAGAGAAAGCAGGGTGGGGGTGAGAGTGGACAGGATGGGGTTGAAGCCCCTGGCCTTTGGTCAAAGCATAGCAGGGGTCTTTTACAACGTTGGGGGAAACAAAACAACTTAGATTGCTTCCTCTGCAGCTGGTCAGTCAGTTCAAAGGATCTTCGCACTTTGTTCTACTACTTTGTTAAGACAGGACAAGTTTGGTTAATTATTACAGGTTACATTCCAACATAATCATAGGATCAAACTAATCTATCAACCCTAACAATTCAAATGCAGTATAACGTTTAATTAATTTCAAGAGCGTCTGAGTCACTATCACAAAGGCATCGTCCCCAGCGACAGGCAGCACTTGCACCAATCGATCACACAGCTCATCATCTCCCACTCTGTCATGCTGTGTCTTGAGCATTGTCTCCTTGAGACTAGCCATCTCATGACAGCGGTCAGAACAAGGAAGCCGATGGCCATGAGGATGGAAATGTACACATCTTCCACATCTTCCGTATGCAACCCGTCAAGGCAAATGACACGCCACTTGCTGTATGTGTGTCCCCAAACTTCAGTACCATAAAGCAAATGAGGTTCTATTAGTGCCGAATATAGAATTTTCAAAGTTGACTTATTTACTTTGTTTTGTAGTGTGATTGCACAGATATTTTTTTTGCTAATTTAATTTGGAGGTTTTTGAAGTGTGGTTTCCATCCCAAGAGGTTGTCAATAGTGATTCCCAACATGTTGTACTATATACTCTTTCGATAGGAGAAACATTTATTGTTAAATGTACTTATTGTTAGAGGTTGTCAATATAATTTCATCTTGTACTTGTTTCCTCTTTCGATAGGTGACCCATATATTGTTAGTTGTACTTCCTTGTTTTCAAAGTGATTCACTCCACATTATGTAAGACTGTCATGTTGTGGCATGGTCGAGGAGCCAAACGCAAAGAAATGAGGCAGGAGTCCAATAAAAAGTAATTTAATTCAAAAGTAAAAATAATGCAAAACAAGGTAGTTTGGTAACCAAAAATTCCCAAGTATCAAAACAAAAGTAACTTCAAAAAGACTAGGAAATCGAATAGAACATGAGGAGGTAAACAAACAGGATGACAGACGACGTGACAGGGACACAACAAACCGATGATGGACAACTGGACAAAACACAAGGTGGGTACACGACACAAAAGAACACAATAACCTACGGAGACAGACACAAAAGAAACACGAGAAAAACATAAAACTACTATATATTCTAAAGGAAAACCAAATCAATGAATCATTGTGATGGCGAAATGAAGCCTCATGAATTGCCGAGCTTCAGAAAACTGGTGAGTTGTGATTGGTTGTGACCAGAGACCTGGCAATTGTGATGTCATTTTTAGTCGACAGCAGGTGACTGTCCCCTCCCCGTGATGAATAAAAAAGGATGACTTTTGCTGCTTAACTCATATTTCTCACACACACACACACACACACACACACACACACACACACACACACACACACACACACACACACACACACACACACACGCAAATGCACGCACACACACACACACACACACACACACACATTTTAATCAGTGTTCACCTGGTGGGGGCACATACAACATATTGTTAAGAAAGTTTTGGGGTTGACACAAAAAAGAATGAAAAAATAGAGCAACTTAAAATGAACTAGCATCATGGAATTGGTTTCAGCTGAAAAGTTTCCACTATGTTATTACACAATATGTACTTTAGGATACATGTGCTTTTATGTATTGCGGGTAATTACTTTAGGTGGCTCGGTGATGCACTGGTTAGCACGTCCGCCTCACAGTTAGGAGGGTGCGGGTTTGATTCCATCGGCCCTCCCTGTGTTCTCCCCGTACTCGCGTGGCTTTTCTCCGGGCACCCCGGTTTCCTCCCACATCCCAATGCTTGGTAGGTCGATTGAGCACTCCAAATTGCCCCTAGTGAGTGTGAGTGCGGATGGTTGTTCGTCTCTGTGTGCCCTGCGATTGGCTGGCAATCGGTCCAGGGTGTCCCCCGCCTACTGCCCGATGACTGCTGGAATAGGCTCCAGCACACCTACGACCCCCGTGGGGTCAAGAGGTATAGAAACACGGATGGATGGATGTAAGTACTTTATACGACTTGAGGTGTACCTGCATATTTGAAGACCTTTGACACCATCATTCCATGATTTAAAGAAAGAGTTATTACTACAAGTATAGACCTCTGTCAGCAGGTAGTAGGGATAAGATCATTATTTCTTAAGAAAATGGCTAATTACATTTTTTGTCTTTGTCACTTTGACCAGTGAAAAGGTTGAACAAATCAAGCATGTAAGAAGCCCTGCTCCTGATGAATTGCTGCTGTTTATAAAGGCACTCGTGACTAGATTTAAATGACTCAGGACTTGTTACTTGGAGAATGATTTCCCCTTTGGTAAGTTAATATTATTGAAAGCCACATGGACCAAAGAGAAGACAAAGACTTGTCCAAATATACATTGTATAGACATTTCCCATCTAAATGAGTATGGGTCACATCTAGCTGCATGCTCAGTATTGGAGATATGTGACTCTCGTGGACGAGTTGATGCTTGCCTTTTTGCCACATTCTTAACCACGAAGGAATTCGATTGTGACTCCAACTTCCACATAATGTGTCATTGCAGCTGTAACATGTAACATACCTCAAGGCATGTAAACTCACTAAACGAACTGGAAGTTCCAAATGAAAAAAATCTAATTATAGTAACAATACAACCAAATTTTGTGTAAGAATATTGATCTCAAACATGTTACCATAGTAACGCTAAATAGCATTTTTTTTTTGTTTTTATACCTTGCTAATCAGACCAGAAGCACCTACTGAAGGTCAGAAATAGTCTCTGGGATTAAGTTCAAATGTAGTCTTGCTGACTGCTACCCGACCATATGATAAAATCATGTAATCTCTGTGTATCCATTTTTAAAAATTCCAGTGATTTTAATTAGCTTAACCTTTTTTGTTTTTCTCCTGGGATTCCAACACTCTCTTTATTCAGTTTTAAACGGGAGCTGCAGTTTAAAGAAATACTGTAATAGAAATACTCATTAGAGTGGACTATGCAATTTTTGAATGAGCAAATACTGCATTTATGTTTACTTATGAGAAAACTAAGACATCAAAGTTATCCTATCCTGTAAAGTTGCGATTGAAATAAAATTAAATAAAAAGGAATTAGAAATGATAAAGATAAGAAGGGCATAAAAAGACATTTCCATGAGGTGTTGCTTAATCCCTCATGTGACTCAGGTATGTTAGAACAGCCCCTCCCCCAGCCATCTACAGTATCCACCTACCAAGTCAACCCGAGCCGACCTCCCGCCCACATCCCTCCTGTAGTAATGCACCCTGTAAACTGGGGCCCGGCGAGAAGAGATGGTGGAGAACACTCTTGGCTAGATACTGAAGACTCAAGCCGGTACAACCTCATCAAACTTGGACGTCATACTTGACAACAAATAACGTAAGAGCAACACCCAATTTCCAAATTAACTTGAAGTACAGCCTTTTTCCCTCTGTTATTGTTTTAAATGTTGTTTTAGATAAAAGCAGATACTTAATGTCACACAAGTTACCCTTTATGGGTAATTATTGTTAATTCAAAATACCTTTTTACTTAAATCTCTTAAATTTATGTTACCTATTTAGTTTTTTTTTCTTGTATTGAATATTGATGTTAATTTCAGTAGCAACCTAAAAGTAAATCTGGTTAAAATAATAACCACTCTTTCCATGGTTGTTTAAAATGAAGCAATACAACATTTCTACATTATTTACACAACAATTTAGATCGAATGTGTATGCATCTTCTGTAGCTTCAATGAAGAAATTGTTCTTTTTGTTTCCCCATTTAAACTTCCTCAGCAATTTAGCTTACTAAGTCATGGGAGACCTGCACTGTTAACCTATTTTGCTTGGTCTGATCTCAATATACAGCATTTCAGCATTCTCGTGTTAACATAGGGGCAAAATCACTTCACAGACCTACTGTTAATCGTTACGTACTGTTTATTACCATAGTAATATTAAAGTATTAAAAATTGAAAGTATCAAACCTATAATTAACCATTTGGCTTCAGGATTTTGTGGTTGGCTGAAAAATGTCTTGTTCCATTAATAAGTCATCCAGGCCTTGAAGTGGTAAAACAGCCGCAGTTGAAAATGTTCCGGAGATGACAAGATGCCATCCGCGGTAGATTATTTTACAGTTTGCCATTGTAGGGATAGCCAAACTTTTTTTTTTTATTAACCTTGTAGAATCCACACTATTATGTGAATTAGTTTAGCAATTAGCACAGCTTATCAGTGTTTCCTCGTTGTCCCTTTCTGAGAACCACACTTGTAACTACCTTATTTGCCACCATACAGGAGATGGTTTCAAGTTTAGGAGCGACTGTGCAACATGTGTAAATGAACTATTAGCCAGCCTGAACTAGCATCCCAGACAAGCTTTTTGGGCCGATTGGCAGTTTATTCTCAGTTGTGCTATTCAATGTTTTGTTGAGCACTAAATGTGAATTTTACATTGCAAACTTTGATGCAAAACTGCATATTTGAGCTTTGTAGCCTATAGTATGTACCGGAATATACATATTACCCAACCATTTGAGGCAATCACTGCAATGAAAAATGTTGTTAACTTTTGTGGTATATGGTTTTTGCTGCTTCGCTGGTCTTCAAAAAATACTCGGTGATCGGTGGCTGTTTCCCGACGAATGAGCACTTCAGGGACCACGGCTGATTGGGAAAAGATTTTATTCAACCAATGTCAGAGTGAAGTCTTTCCAAAAAGTTGAGTGGCACAAGGCATGGATGTAAAAAAGCCCTCCCCCCCCCCCCCCAAAAGGGGGAGCGAGCGAACCCGTGCTAGAGCGAGCCCTGGAACCAACGAACGACCCCTGCTCGAACGAGAGACAACGAACCCCCCTCTTGTCAGGCCCGTAGCTTTTATACCTGACAAGAAGCTGATGTCACGGCTTGGGGTAACAGCTGTAGTTTTCAATCTACTAGTTTACTTCAGTCCTAAAAAGGAGATCTTGACCAGCGCTGTTGGTGATGGACAACAACAGCCACTTTACCTTATTATAGGATTGCACACATTGCTGAAACTGAATTCTCCCTGGTCACGGACAACTGGCCCTTCTGTCTTCTACTACGTACTTATACACTACTGAAACTAAAGCTTCTCTGTACAGCAAATATAGTTTGATAGTCTTACTGCTACTAGTGGATCATCTAGTGCAACATACAGATACGCATAAAGTTCAAAATTCACTTCACTTTCAATGACACTATGGGCAAGTGTTTTGACCTTTTCCTCATGAGAAAACTTCTTCAGTTGTCTCAACTTTGAAGGATGCTTTCTTTGACTGCATGTTTTAGTTCTTTTTATCGGTTCAATAGGGTTGAGATCAAGACTCATACAAGGCCACTTCAGAATAGTCCGACACTTGGTTCAAGATGGCGGCGCGTGCACACGCAGCGGCCACTCTCTGTCCCGTTCGGTGTTTTGTGAGTGCTTACTGAGTGTTTGTCCGGCCGTTTTGTGTGTGTTCGTCTCGTGTGATACGTCGTGCTACTAGTGCGGCGGGCATGTTCTGCTCAACATCGGCGGAAGTGGGTTTTATGGCGTTCTGGACTTTGGTGCGGAGAGATTAAGGGCGCTCGGACTGCTTCGTCATTCTCTCAGAAGCTTTGTGATTAGTCAACATCCAATTTGGCAAATTCCAGTCTTGCGTTTTTATTAAAAAAAAAATTCAAGGACAAATGGTGTGATCTGACACTAATGTACTTGTACCTTGACCTTCGAGTTCACCTTTAATTTCTTTGGAAGTCATTCTGAGCTCTTTTGCTACCTTGTGTGCTTGTTATCTGGCTCTTTAATTTGTCATCAATTTTCTTCCTGCGGCCATGTCCTGAGAGGTCTACATATCTTTGGTTCTTAAATTTCTGAATAGTATGTGCAACTGTAGTCACAGGAGCGTCAAGCCGATTGGAGTCTTTACTTTTATCATGTTCATAATTTTCTTTATGATCCCCTGAGACGACTCTCTCATTTGCTTCCCTGGTTCATGTTTAGGCTGCGTGACTGATTATGATGTGTGTTTGAGGACATCTGTGGACAAACCTTGGTGAAACAAGTTCCTATGGTTAAATTATTTGCAGTATATTCTGGGGGTAACATAATTTTTCTGTACAGGCCTGTTTCATGAGTTTGTTTTTCAAAAATAATTCTGCTCAACCACAAGTATAAAGTAATGAAGCATTTTCATTTTTTCAATTGTATGCAGTTTTTTTCATTATTTCATCAGGTTCAAGTTATATTTGTGACCGCTGTGGGATTTTCTTCTATTAAGAGAAGGGTGCCAACAATTTTTTCCATTTGGTTGCAGTGAAACATTTCAAATGAGATTCAAGCATAACAGTGCACTTGAGATGGTGTGATCCAAGGCCATTGAGTTCTTCTCCCCGTGGACTGTGGCTTTCGTCCAGAGTACTCGCCAGGTTGACTCGTGACATGTTGGCATGAAATGTGTCTCCCCTGTTCCCTGCTCTCTTTTTATCAGAACCTTTTGTCACCTACTAAAAACTAAGGTTGAGACCTCCCACTCTATGCTGTCAGTAAAATGAGTGTGTCTAAGTGTGAAGTCGGGGGCAAGTGAAGGAGTATTCATTTCCCATACATTGGCTTGGCATCGGACATGAGTCTGCAGATTTTTCCCAAGGAAGTGACTGCTGCCCCTCCTGCCCCCAACAGATCAAGGCTGGAAAAGAAGGTTTTTAATCCCAGAGAGGATTAAAAACCCCATGAAAGATTAGATGAGACCTCTAGCTCAAAGTGGACAAATTACTGTACCACCTCAGACTTAAGAACCGCTTACACAGTGTTAGATTATGGCTCCATATTGATGTGTGATCAAGAGTTTGACTACATATTTCTGCTACTTAGAGTCTTGTCAAGAGGATGGAATTGGATTGCAAAACTCATATTGCAAGCATAGTCGCCAAATTATAAAGATTAACTGAATCAATTTAATTTGGGACAATTTTGAATTGCAACTTGCCTGGTAATTTGACTCATGTACTTCCAATGGAATAACGTTTCAAACAACTTATCGCTTTTACTATTATTTTATGCTCACAGGAGACGAGTATGGATAACAAGGCGTTGGAACCCGACTCTGTGAGTGTTTCCATAGAGGACAGCATCATTTGTAATGGAGGTACTCAGCAACAGGAGACTTCCATGCTAAAGCTAAAGAAAGTTGAGAACCAGATCACAGAAGCACAGCGCATCACCCATCTACCTAAACGTTCACCTGTAGACCTTGAGTTTATTAACATCTCTTACACCATTCAGGAGGGATCTTGCTGTAAGAGGAGAGGTAATGCACATTAAACTCATCTTTCATACAAATAGTTTTGTCAGTCATCCATTTGGCTTTTGGTTTTGTCAGTCTTCCATTTATCAGTTTTCACTGAGCGGTGAAAGCTTGTGAAGGTGGTGTATGTTAATTATCCAATATAACAGTCAAACATTAATTGGAAATGAAATGTTATGAGGAACTCATAAAATTGAACACAAAAATATATTTTTTATACATAATGTTTTTATTTACCTCTTTATTTTACTTTTATATTTACAGTGATACCCCATTTATTGCTGGAGATGTGTTCCAGAACCACCCACAAAAATCAAAATTCCGCAAAGTAGAAATATACGTATGTATTATTAAGGCATTTAAACAAACACGCGATATAAACACACCGCCTCCTGTGTTTGAACGCAGTCACGTCCGCAGTGACACACATTGCTCAGAGGCACGCCCCACGCTATCAGTGTGTGTTTAGATGCCGGTCACCTGTTGCTTATAAACCCACAAAGTAGCGCATTTGCTAAAGGTGAAGCGTAAAGTGGCGAGGGATCACTGTATTTTTATTCTTTATTACTTTTAGTCTTACAGTTACTTGTCTTACACTTTCTTGTTCACAAACGGATGTTGTCAGCTTTATTGTCAATTTCTCCACATGCCAAAGACACACAAAGAAACCGAAATTTCGTTCCCTGCTATCCCACGGTGACAAGACATGGCCCACAATAGACAATCAAGTAAACAAGTAAACAACAGCGTGCTGAATAAATAATGAATACCGTATTTGCCGGTGTATAAGTCGACTCGGTGTATAAGTCGACCACCTAAAATTCGACGGAAATTTACGATTTTATGATATATCCTTTGTATAAGTCGAGCTCAATTGTTGCATTATATTAAACTTCAAAATTCAATCAGAAATATGCGAAATTTATTGACGAAATGTGTTCAAATTCGCGAGTTTGTAGCGAGCGATCTATACGCCATTTTAAATATTATTTACTTCATGACCCTGTGATATTACGCGCCGAGAGAGACTAACAACAATGAACACTCTTAGAAACTGGTTTATTTTTATAATTATAAAGTGATTGCCGGTACATAGAGTTCAAAATTCGTCTTCATCGTCGCTATTTCCGAAAAGCTCGTTCCATTCGTTTTCGTTTAGTTTGTCGTCATAAAGGGCATCTTCTTGGTCTTCTCTATCCTGAGAGCGTTTGGCGAATATTTTCTAAGTGCCAACGGCTCTTGCGCCATAAAGAGTCCGCCACGGCTGGTTCCCCATGTCGGCCAGAACAAGTGAAAATTCGGCCTCTTCCCCTGGAAGTCCGGCCAAGTTTGGCGAATATTTTCTAAGTGCCAACGACTCAACCGCCGTAAAGTGTCCGCCTCGGCTGGTTACCCATGTCGGCCACCACAAGTGAAAATTCGGCCTCTTCCCCTGGAAGTCTGGCCAAGTTTGGCAAATATTTTCAAAGTGCGAACGACTCAACCGCCGTAAAGTGTCCGCCTCGGCTGGTTCCCCGTGTCGGCCACCACAAGTGAAAATTCGGCCTCTTCCCCTGGAAGTCCGGCCAAGTTTGGCGAATATTTTCTAAGTGCCAACGACTCAACCGCCATAAAGTGTCCGCCTCGGCTGGTTCCTCCGGTCGGCCAGAACAAGTGAAAATTCGGCCTCTTCCCCTGGAAGTCTGGCCAAGTTTGGCGAATATTTTCTAAGTGCCAACGACATTCATTTAGACATGGCGATTGAATGTTTACGTACCGGTAGTTATTGCCGTTGCTTGACGCGCGATGACTCACACATTCGCTCAATACCCAGTACTTCCCCCTAGCAGTCATCGTCGCTGCCTGGCTTTCGATGTCCGTTATTGAGGTGAGAATATTTGAAATTGTCGCTGAGGATGCGTGTTAATGCGACGAACGCTTTATAATGATTCAGTTTCTCGCTGTTTGATGAGCCTGACGGACGCACACCCACGCACAATGAGATGCATGAGAAACGGCCTTGGTTACCATCACATTTGAAGCGATGAATACGAAGTTAAATTTTATGACTCGGTGTATAAGTCGAGGTCGATTTTTATCGGTCGATTTTGGATCGAAAAAGGTCGACTAATACACCGGCAAATACGGTAAATAACACAACAAATAAATAAGAGGAGCAAAAAGGAACAAGTGAGCGTACAGCAGACATTCCAGAAAATAGCACAACAGTGCCACACGCTACGCAGAAGGGGGTACCGAGTTCAGGGTCCTAACAGCCTGGAGAAAGAAGCTGTTGGCGAGTCTGGGCGGTGCGGGAGCGCAGGCTCCTATACCTCTTCCCAGAGGGCAGAAGGTCAAACAAAGAGTGAGCTGGGTGACTCACATCACTCGCAATCGTGGTTGCCTTGCGGGCGAGATGGGAGGTGTAAATAGGCTGTCCATTAACAATTTTCATTCATAACTTGACGACTTGGATGAAATTTTAATTGACTGTTTCTACATACGGCATATGAATCCCTAAATGATCAATACCATGTCTATCTATGTTCAATATTTTTATTAGGATTCAAAGCCTTATTGAAAAGCATCTCTGGGAAATTCTGCAGTCGGGAACTCGTAGGAATCATGGGTCCCTCAGGTGCTGGAAAGTCTACCTTAATGAACATTTTGGCAGGGTACAGGTGAGCTAATCCACCTCTAATGCTAAAGTTATTGTCCATAGTCTTTGCCATGACTAAAATCAGCGCTTTTTAAAGTACCAAGTACAAATCTGATTATTTATCAACAATCAAACAAATAAATAGAAAATGAATGTCCTCATAGCAACTTTATTACTGTACTGATTTTATCTCTTGCACTTGGGTATTTTCTGTACCCGTTTGAATGTATCTTTTATTCTGATTAGGGGAAAAGGAATGAAGGGTCAAATCCTTGTAAATGGGAGACCCAGGGACCTGAGGTCATTTCGGAAAATGTCATGCTATATCATGCAACAAGACATGTTGCTGCCACATCTTACTGCACAAGAAGCCATGATGGTAAGCAGTTATACATTATATTTGAACCTTTATATAATGCATGTTCTTGCTGATATTCACTTTTTTTTTGTATTGTCTTGTGATTATATTACAGGTATCAGCCAACTTGAAGCTCAATGAGTCTATGGATGTGAAGAAAAAACTGGTAAACTAAAAAGAAAACAGACAAAGTACACAGGGGCAATATATCAAATTCTGGCAATTTATAACATGCTCAAAAGTAATTTTGCTGTGTTAATATTTGGGGTATCTGACACGTAGCTACATGTGGTCACAGTGAGAACCAAAAGTAAAGTAACTGTGGTTTGTTCATCTTGAAAAAATTTAATGTTCTGCATACAAAGATGTGCCAATAAGCTAAAATTTGATCATTATCACACTCGTGGCATCAACCAAGGACTTTTGCCAAGTATTGCCAAGCGCTCACACCCCACGTTGGCATTTGTTTGCTTGAGGTCAGAAGCATTTTGAGCGTAGCCAACGAAAGGGGATGTGCGCTTTAATGTCAACTATGATTCCCCCAATTGATTTTTTGCTCTCTTAATGTTCATGTTTCTTTGATAGGTTAATGAGATTCTGATTGCCTTGGGGCTTCTTGAGTGTGCTCATACTCGTACCAGCTCACTATCAGGCGGTCAGTGTAAAAGGCTCGCCATTGCCCTTGAGCTGGTGAACAATCCACCAGTCATGTTTTTTGATGAACCCACCAGGTAAAAAAAAAACAACACACACATATATATATATATATATATATATATATATATATATATATATATATATATATATATATATATATATATATATATATATATATGTGGGACAGACAAAATAGTTCCATGTAGTTACAGAATCCAAAGTTCAGATGTTGCATATATTGGAAGCTTCCAGATGTGAACATGCAAACATGCTCTAAGGGGAATTATTTAAGTCACAGTGATGACGTTAGATGACCATATCTCACAAATTAACATTTTACTTGTACAGTCATAAATTAAATCATTGTCACAAACAATGGGGTATAATCTACAATAGATTAAATCTTCAACAACCTCAAGATTTAATTTGTAGTCGATGCTGAGGTCATGTTAGTCAAGTCTACTTTTTTTCCATTGACAAATTCCTTAACTTATACAAAAATAACATTAAGTCATATTAATTCATCATCATTTTAGGCAGATGTGAATCGGTTTAGTTGCAGTGAGTCACTTGCAGAATATGACAATTTAATAAGTGACACATGTTCTGGTTGTTATGGTCCCTTACTGCAGAGATAATGATGAATAAGCATGCCTGTTTCTCTTCACCACACTTTCCCTATGCTCATTGAGTTTGTTTTGTTTGCTTCTGCAGTGGCTTAGACAGCACATCGTGTTATCAGGTTGTGTCCCTCATGCGTTCTTTGGCGCTGGGAGGAAGGACTATCATCTGCACTATCCATCAACCAAGTGCTAAACTCTTTGAGATGTTTGACAAGGTATACATTTTTTCACAAAGAAGCACACACTCACTCAAACATGGATTTAAATTTTTGATCATACTTGTACCGTATACATGAATTCATTAAATGTTTTATAATTGTTCTTCCAAGTGATTTGGTTAACCCAGCTATGGGCAAACTACGGCCCGCGGGCCACATCCGGCCCACGGGACCATTTAATCCGGCCCGCCAACCCTAAATAAATTGTATTATTAAACTTTTTTTTTCTCTCGGTCATTTTGCCTGCAATGACTGCGTTTCCCCAGTAGATGGGGAACCACTCGCCTGCGCATTTACTACAGTCAGAAAGCTCGGTGCACACTCACAAGTGCGTGTACGTACTCAGTAGTACGGAAATGGCGCACTCGCGCTCTATTTGTAGCAGTGCCGAATTTAGAGCGTGGGCTGTGACGACAGCATTCTTGTAATTTGCGCGCCGAGTTTTCGGATACAGTTTTACGCTAAAGCCACCCACAAAGCTTCCCTTGGAATCCTTCCATTAAAAGGAAAAGCAAGGTGGACACAGTGCCGAGTGTTTAAAAAGAGTGGCCAATTTGGCTCGACGTACGCGACGTGACGTTCAGCCACATGAACATCAACATCAAATGAACACTGAAAATGAAGGAGAGGCTTTCAAGTTTGTTGTAAAAAAATGCATTTTGAATATGATCTGTACAAATAGCAGGGATTGAAACTAGCGACCATTCTCATTTTCAAACAATGCAGGATGCTCAAGGACATTGATGCACCACCTGTTTGTGACTAATCTTAACCTTTAAAGTTCTTAAGGCTTACTTTAAGGAAGTGTTTTCCGTTTCCTCACCTCTGTTACCAGGTGTTTGTGAGTTAAAACTCTGCTCTGATTTTCAGATACCCCTCACCGTGTTGCCGTTTTGATTACTTTATTTGGATGTATGCTTTCACCGTTTCTTCAAGATGATGTATTTGGTCAGAATGTTTGCCGTTTGATGTGACCTCATAAGATAAACATCTTTCATTAATCTGACCTGCAGGCACTGAAGTGATGGAGACTGTTATTCATAATAACAGTGTCGTATTTTATGAGAGGGCGACTCGGTGGGGCACTGGGTAACACGTCCGCCTCACAGTTAGGAGGGTGCGGGTTCGATTCCGCCTCCGGCCCTCCCTGTGCGGAGTTTGCATGTTCTCCCCGAGCCCGCGTGGGTTTTCTCCGGGCACTCCGGTTTCCTCCCACATCCCAAAAACATGCTTGGTAGGCCGATTGATCACTCCAAATTGTCCCTAGGTGTGAGTGCGAGTGCGAATGGTTGTTTGTCTCTGTGTGCCCTGCGATTGGCTGGCAACCGGTTCAGGGTGTCCCCCGCCTACTGCCCGATGACAGCTGGGATAGGCTCCAGCACGCCCGCGACCCCCGTGGGGACTAAGCGGTTCAGAAAATGGATGGATGGATATTTTATGAGAATCACTGATAGCAGTTTTTTAGGGATTTTTTTTTTTAATGCTGTTAGTAAATGCATTTGTTTTCAAAAAAACTTTTTTGAATATCCATGCTTTACTACCTACTAAAGGCCAAAACCTTTTATTCAATGACCTTTACAGGTCATTTATATTACTTCACACAAACACTACATCCATCTGCTCCTGGTTCGGCCCCCCGGTCAAAATTTAGAACCCAATTCGGCCCGCAAGTCAAAAGGTTTACCCACCCCTGGGTTAACCCATTCAGGGTTTGACACACACTTTTGTAACCCGGTTTGTCCTTTTTTCCATCTCTTTGTTTGTTCTCACAACACTCATCAATCATCCTTCATTTCCCCTGCCCTGTTGCCTTTGTTACAATATGAGTCATTCATCCAACCGCAGGATGAGAACATGAGAAGTCATTCTGAGAACCTGTTTGTTTCTGGGATTACTTTTGTTTTTATTTTAGATCTTGTTTCATACCAGTCCTCAAGATAACCTTGTTGACCTTTTCATTGCATTTATTAGAAAAGTAAATATTGATTTCACTTCATTGTTTGTCGAAGAATTTGTGACCTTTGCTTCTCCATGAATCTTAAATAGCTTGGAGCCCCCACACCCCACAAATTGTTTTGCACAGATTCATCCTCCATAATATCTCCCTCCCCTAAAGAGTGATTAATTGAACAAATTTGTCCTTTCACAGCTCTACATCCTCGGCCAGGGTCAGTGTATCTACAAAGGCACAGGCCCCTACCTTATTCCCTATTTGAAAAGACTGGGACTTTACTGTCCCACCTATCATAACCCCGCAGACTTCAGTAGGTCTATTTTAACTTTTTTTTTTTTAATGATAAAACTTCTTAATATTTCCCTCCTTTTCAATTACATTACATCTCCCTGATTCTGATTCAGTCATTGAAGTGGCATCAGGAGAGTATGGAGACCTGAACCCAGTTTTGTTTGAAGCAGTCCAAGGAGGAATGTGTGGAACAGAAGACAAAAAGAACCAGCGTGGTACCAATGGCTCATTGGTCTATACCACAGAACATTCCAAGGTGGGGAGTAAACAAAGTGTTGCTGTGCATCAAATTCTGAATTGCATGATTTCTTTCCCCCCTCAACTAAACAAAGGAGCACACTGCTTAATTCAATCAAGGCTTTTTATGAAAATAGATTGTTTGACAGCATAGCGAAGAACACAACCAAAATTTTAAGATACACACTATAATCAAGAATGAGAAGCTCAATTAAGGATAAAACTACTTTTGTGGATATTACGTTTGTGTCGTATGTCAGAAAAGCGGTATGCATCTCAAGTTTATTTATATTGATTCGATTTGAAGGAGTAAACTCTGCTGGTTTAAAATATAATATATAATATTTAAAAAATAAAACTTGCTTGAAGAAACCATAGTCTTTGTGGGGACAAGTAAGCAGGCGCAAAATTAGGTCTAATTCTTAAGATTATGTACTGTAATAAAAAATAAAAAAATACCTGTCTCAATTTTGCTCAGGATACTGGACACATAGAGAGACATACTTTTGCTACAAGCACACTGACACAGTTTTGCATCCTCTTCAAGAGAACCTTCATAACTATTTGGCGAGACCAGGTAACTGATTATAATGCTCTACAAATACTTATTCAACATGTAGCATAAATATACCAATATAGTCATACTACAATGAAAGATACAAGTTTTTCTCTGATTTCAGGTTTTGACCCACCTCAGACTGATGTCCCACATTGTCATAGGTGTGGTGATAGGCTTGCTCTATCTGAACATTGGTAATGATGCCAGCAAGGTGCTTAACAACACTGGATTTCTCTTCTTCTCAATGCTTTTCCTCATGTTTGGAGCACTCATGCCAACTGTGTTAACCTGTGAGTATTAAAAAAGAAAAGAGCAGAGAGCAGCCACCTTGGAATTCTCATGATTCTGTCAATCAGTGTAGGTACATGTCTCTTCTATTTCAGTTCCTCTGGAGATGTCAGTGTTTCTGAGGGAGCATCTGAACTACTGGTACAGCCTGAAAGCCTATTATCTAGCCAAGACCATGGCTGATATTCCATTCCAAGTGGGTTGGCAGTAATTGAGCCTTAGATTAAAACAATCAGATGTCCACATTACTCTACAGCAGGTGTCATCAACCTGAACAAAATACATAGCGCCACATGTCACTGAGCAGCATGTAAAATCTCGGTGGCTATTCTCTGTAAATCACACTTGCAGGAATGTAAATTTGGAAATTCTTGAGATGTAGTCAAGCATCCAACAGGTTTTCTGGAAGATTTGATCTCTATCATCCCTTTGATACAAGAAGTGTCATACTTCCACCACTCCCTCAAAGCTTAAGGCCCCCAGTGAGTCTGGGTCACCACAAAATGATCAAATAAAAAAAAAAAAAACTAGCAATGTTCAATGGTCACTATTGTAGCACATGATCAAACCATAACATTTGTGGGGACAAGTGAACAGGCACAATGACAATGAGAAGATTAATTACTTCCAACTACCTTTCTATACCATGAGGGGAGCTAGAGCCTATCCCAGCAGTCATCGGGCAGTAGGCGGAAAACACCCTGAACTGGTTGCCAGGCAATCACAGGGCACATAGAGATGAACAACCATCCGCTCTCGCACCTAGGGGCAATTTGGAGTGCTCAATCACCTACCATGCATGTTTTTGAGAGGTGGGAGGAAACCAGAGTATCTGTATCCATGCAGACAAAGAGATCATGCAAACTCCACACAGGGAGGGCTGAAGGTGATTGACAGGTGCACATAAATTTTAGTTACAATGCCGACTTAGAAACACAACTATCGTTAACGGGTACCTGATCCCAGCTGATTGGTCAGCAGAATTGTAAAAAAAAAAAAAAAAGCTATGGTCTGTGGGCACCAGGTAGCTCCCAAGGACCATGTGAGTACCCCGCGGGCTTGCTCCAAAAATAGCTCAACAAAAATGGGCCGTTGTAATTTTCTAATAATGTTGTAGAAGTGATCATTTGAAAATGTAAATGTATATCAAATGGGTTAAGCTCGCATAAAGTATTCATCAATTAATAAAAGAGCCATGATAATTTATAAAAGCTATGACTGTCCAATGAATAAAAGCAGAAACTACAGGAAGCAGCATTGCAAGTGGTGATAGATCAATAATACTATACTATAGGCATTATATTCAAGTAAGAATTAAACTAGCAACTCATGATAACAATATGTCGTTTCAGGTGATTTGCCCCATCATGTATTGCAGCATTGTGTACTGGATGACAGAGCAACCTCCTGAGGTCAGCCGCTACCTCCTCTTCATAGCGCTGTCTATTTGCACTTCTCTGGTTGCACAATCCCTCGGCTTACTAGTTGGTGCTGCTTCCACTTCATTGCAGGTACTCTCGCTCTCTCTCTCTCTGTCTGTCATATATATATATATATATATATATATATATATATATATATATATATATATATATATATATATATATATATATATATATATATGTGTGTGTGAGTTGTCACCTTATCGTGGTGGAGGGGTTTGCATGTCCCTATGATCCTAGGAACCATGTTGTCTGGGGCTTCATGCCTCTGGTAGGGTCACCCATGGTAAAAGGGTCCTAGGAGAGGGGTCAGACAAAGCATGGCTCAAAAGACCCCTTTTGAAGGTTACAGTATATAGACTTAATTTTCCCTCGCCCGGACGCGTCACTGGGGCCCCCCTCTGGAGCCAGGCCTGAAGGTGGAGCTCGAAGGTGTCTGGTGGCCAGGCCTTCGCCCATGGGGCCCGGCCGGGCACAGCCCAAAAAGGGAACGTGGGCCCCCCTTCCCATGGGCTCACCCCCTGTGGGAGGGGCCAAAAGGGTCAGGTGCGTAGTGAGCTGGGCGGCGGCCAAGGGCGGGAACCTTGGCGGTCTGATCCCCGGCTGCAGAAGCTGGCTCTTGGGACATGGAATGTCACCTCTCTGGCTGTAAAGGAGCCCGAACTGGTGTGTGAGGCAGAAAAGTTCAGACTAGACATATTCGGACTTGCCTCCATACACAGTTTGGGTACTGATACAAGCCCTCTCGAGAGGGGCTGGACTCTCTTCCACTCTGGAGTTGCCCATGGTGAGAGGCGTCGAGCAGGTGTGGGCTTACTTATGGCCCCCGACTGGGCGCCTGCACATTGGGGTTCACCCAGGTGAACGAGAGGGTAGCGTCCCTCCGCCTTCGGGTGGGGTGACTGGTCCTGACTGTTATTTGTGCCTATACACCGAACAGCAGCTCAGAGTACCCACCCTTTTTGGGGTCCTTGGAGGAAGTGCTGGAAAGCGCTCCCTTTGGGGACTCCATCTTTCTACTGGGTGACTTCAATGCTCACGTCGGCAATGACAGTGAGACCTGGAAGGGCGTGATTAGGAGGACCGCCCCCCCCCCCCCCGATCTGAACCTGATTGGTGTTCTATTGTTGGACTTCTATGCTCGACACGGATTGTGAAAATGAAGACCATGTTCAAACATAAGGGTGTTCATGTGTGCACACCCTAGGCCGCAATTCGATGATTGACTTTGTAGTCGTGTCATCGGATTTGCGGCCGAATGTTTTGGACACTCGAGTGAAGAGAGGGGCGGAGCTCTCAACTGATCACCACCTGGTGGTGAGTGGACTTCGATGGTGGGGGAAGATGCCGGTCCGACCTGGCAGACCCAAACGTTCTGTGAGGGTCTGCTGAGAACGTGTGGCAGAATCCCCTGTCAGAAAGAGCTTCAACTCCCACCTCCGGCAGAGCTCCCACATCCCGGAGGAGGCGGGGGACGTTGAGTCCGACCATGTTCCATGCCTCCATTGTTGAGGCAGCCGACCGGAGCTGTGGCCGTTAGGTGGTCGGTGCCTGTCCTGGCAGCAATCCCCAAACCCGTTGGTGGACACGGGCGGTAAGGGATGCCGTCAAGGTGAAGAAGGAGTCCTATCGGGCCGTTTTGGCCTGTGGGACTCCGGAGGCAGCTGACAGGATTTCTAGGCGCAGCCGAGGCGTTGAGGGTGTCCGGTTTGGGGACCTCAGCATTGCGTCTCTGCTTTTTGCAGACAGCGTGGTGCTGTTGGCTTCTTCAAGCCGTGATCGCCAGCTCTCACTGGAGCGTTTCACAGCCGAGTGTGAAGCGGTTGGGATAAGGGTGGGCACCTCCAAATCTGAGTCCATGGTTCCCGGTCGGAAAAGGGTGGAATGCCCTCTCCGGATCAGGGATGAGATCCTGCCCCAAGTGGAGGAGTTCAAGTATCTTGGGGTCTTGTTCACGAGCGAAGGCAGGATGGAGCGTGAGATCAACAGGTGGATCAGCTGTAATGCGGACTCTGTACCGGTCTGTCGTGGTGAAGAGAGAGCTGAGCCAAAAGGCAAAGCTCTTAATTTACCGGTTGATCTACGCTCCTACCCTCACCTATGGTCACGAGCTATGGGTCGTGACAGAAAGAAGGAGATTCCGGATACAAGCGGCCGAAATTAGTTTTCTCCGTAGGGTGTCCGGGCTCTCCCTTAGAGATAGGGTGAGAAGCTCGGTCATTTGGGAGAGACTCGGAGTAGAGCCACTGCTCCTCCACGTTGAGAGGAGCCAGATGAGGTGGCTCGGGCATCTCATCAGGATGCCTTGCAGAACACCTCGGAGGTGTTCCGGGTATGTCCTACCGGCAGGAGACCCCGTGCTGACCCAGGCCGCGCTTGAGAGAGTGTCTCTCAGCTGGCCTGGGAATGTCTTGGAATCCCCCAGGGTAAGCTGGGCGATGTGGCTGGGGAGAGGAAAGTCTGGGAGTCCCTCCTTAAGCTGCTGCCACTGCGACCCGACCCCGGATAAGTGGAAGAAGATGGATGTCTGGATGGATGGATTTTCCCTTGGGTCACTTTGTGTGTGTAACTACTGCATGTCTTTGTACCGGTTCACAGGTGGCCACATTCGTTGGACCCGTCACAGCTGTCCCGGTGCTACTTTTCTCCGGATTCTTTGTGAACTTTGACACAATTCCAAAGTACCTGCAGTGGACCTGCTATGTGTCATATGTCAGGTTTGTGCAGTATATGTATCAGAACATATCAAGGAGGGCATTACTATCTGCTGCTCAGTAGATGTTTGATAAGTTTTCTCTCAACAATATACAAGTTCATCCCGTGTACCAAAACATTAGTTCACATTGAGTGTTTTTCTTGCATTGTTTGACAGAAGAAAAAGTTTCATGTTTTCAAACGTCCCTCCCAGGTATGGTTTTGAAGGAGTGATTCTGTCTATCTATGGGATGAATCGTTCTGAGCTGGATTGTCCAGACAAGGCGTGTCGCTTACAACAGCCTGAGGAGGTTCTTCAGCTGTTGGACGTAGAAGATGCCAAGCTCTACATTGATTTCATTGCCTTGGGCGTTTTCTTTATCATCCTGCGGCTGGCCACCTACCTTGTTCTCCGCTATAAGATAAAAGCTCAGAGGTAGCTTGTTTTACAGAAGATTTGTACTGTTGCCATTCCAGACATCATTTACACAACCCGAAATACGCTCTTTTACCACATTGATGTATTTTTTATTTTTACTGCACACATCGCTGCTAAAATATTTGCTGAAGGTGTCAATAATGTTTGATTATGAACTTGTATATTACCGTAATTGCCGGACTATAAACCGCACCGGATTATAAACCGCACCAGCTAAAATTCAGGGATATTTCTTGTTTTTTCTTACATAAGCCGCACCGGACTATAAGCCGCACTTGCACACGAGTTTTTTACAAAGAAAGACAGTACATAGAAAGCCTTTTTAACGTTTTAATAACATACTTGAACATGTCTTTCTAAACATTGCCTGTGACGCAGCAGTAGTACCGCAGCAACGCGGAAGTGTGCACGCGAGTTATTAGCAAAGAAAGATTGGACACAAAGTTTTTTTTAAAGCTTTAATAACATACCTTAACATTTCTTTCCAAACACTGCCTGTGACGTGGCAGTAATACCACAACAACACGGAATTAACACAGCAAAGTCACTGAGACGCGGCGGTAATGGCGGCGGTTACACAGCAGCAACACAGTAGCACAGCACGAACAGGGCTGGTTAAAAAAACATACCAATAAAAGTACAAAAAGAGCCGTCTTCATCTTCCTCCTTAGTGTCCGATTGGAATAGCGTTAGATATCCTTCGCCTCACACTTTCTCAGTCTCTCTTTCGTCGTCGGTTTTATGCATTTCTTCGAGTGTGAAGAGGTTCTGTTCATGCTAATCTTATTCATGCACGAAGCGCTACATTATATTAAACTAGCGAGCGACACGTATAGCTTAAAAGCGGCATCATATTCATTTATTTTATCCCCCATAATGACGGTTTGTGTATAAAAGCTTCCTGTCTTTGTGTGAATGTGGGTGTGTGCGTGATGCGCGAGACGATCACGTCTTCTTCGGCGCATTATCTCTTCTTCGTCTGTCTCGCTCTTGCTTCCTGCTAGAGCGCCCCCTGGAGAGCGGAGGCCCTAAAAATCCATAAGTACGCTCCAGAGTAGACACAAGATAATGTCATCAACATCGACTGCCTTTGGCTTAAAAGCTGCATCATATGCATTTATTTTGTCCCCCATGATGACGGTTTGTGTACTCGGTCAGTAATGTCCGTCTTGATCGCGTGATGCGCAAAATGTAAACAAAAACTAGCACGTCTTCTTCGGCGCATTGTCTCTTCTTCGCCTGTCTCGCTCTTGCTTCTTGCTAGAGCGCCTCCTGGAGGCCGGAGGCCGTAAAAATCCATACGTACGCCGCGCCGCCGTTTAAGGTTCAAAGTAACCTTCTGAATAAAATGCATTAAAAGTTCACATTCATTACAACCTGTTTTTGGTGAGCAAAATGTCAGAAGAATTGAATTTAAATGCTGATTGATTGGGTTTTAATACAATGCAGATTACTTCACTGGTTTCTTTTATATCAAACAAGTTGTTATCAAACAACTTGTTTGATTTAAAAGAAACCAGTGAAGTGATTAAAAAAAGGAAAAACAAGATGAACTTAGTACAATTACAATGCAGATTGTCCAAACAGCGCCACTGCTTTGTGTAATCTCTGAGTGATATGGCAGAGTAAGAGAAAGGGTTTAGAGCACAGGTGTCAAACTCAAGGCCAGATAGGGCCCACCACATCATTCTATGTGGCCCGCGAAGACAAATTGTGCATCAAATTCGTGTGTCATTACTAGAATTGCAAATTGTCTTCACTTTTAATAATATTTGACCAGTTTTTACTCGTCTGATTTGAAAACGAGTTATTTGTCAGTTTTTTTTTTGGTAGCTTTTACTGTATATAATAGTGTTAAGAGTAAAAGTGATCAAGTCATCACAAAAATCATGAAAAAAATCTTATATAAGCCGCACCTGACTATAAGCCGCAGGGTCCAAAATTTTGGAAAAAAGTCGCGGCTTATAGTCCGGCAATTACGGTACCTCAATACACCAGGCTTACTCTTCTGTTTTTAAACGACTGTAGTTCAGTCAGAGCAAACTCAACAGAGCATAAATATATTTTTAACACCAAGCATGGGTGTGCGCAGTGATTGTTTCCACTCACAAGGAGAAACAAGTCAAGTCTCCCCTCGAAAAACACAGTTTACATCATATTATGTAAGTCTAATACTTATATCAGCTCAAATGACTTTAGAAATCAATTCATTCTTTTGCTAGATGGACTTATTTGTAGATTAATTAATATAACCATATGTTCTCAAATGTTATATTCTACATACAATATGTGAAATTCTTTCAATGTGAATCAGAATGTAATGTTTTTTTGTGTAATTATCTCCTTGTGTTTATGCACTAACATACAGCATGAGTATTTAAGATAGAAATAAATGAGTATACTTTTATTTATTTTGTACCTACACAACCATCATCATGCAATCATGTTTGGTGATAAATTTCATGATCAATATGAAAAACACAATGCATCTGGACTGCACATTAAAAGGAGCGCTTGGAACATGGCCAAAAACTGGAAGCAGCTTTATATTGCATTTAACATGATGAATTATTTTTTTCTCAAACTAGTTTTTTGTTTATGTATTTTATGTTTTTTAGCTGGACTGCACAATCATTTCCAGTAATTGAGAATATAATAAACAATGATTTGATTAATTTGACGGAATGTTTCAAATAGTTCATCAATCACGTATGACTTGTGTTGAATAATGTAACATTTTTATTGTCTTAAAGCTCTTGATGAGGATTTTCCATATATTATTTTGTCTTCATTATGTCAGATATCATCAACCTATATTAAGCCTGCCACCGCGACTTTGCAGATCTATATCATACATTAAGCAGGCACAAAACTAGGCCCACTTGCACTTGCAGAATCATATTCTATAATAGTGACACTGTCACAGAGGCAGGTTTTTAGCCTGGTTTGAATTTGCTGTGATGGAGAACTGTACTGCAGGGAAGAAGAGATGCAAATGCTCACCAAAAACTGTCTAGGACAGGGGTCTCAAACTCGAGTCCTCAGGAGCCGCATTCCTACATGTTTTCCAAGTTTCCCTTGTTAAACACACCTGATTCAATTACCAGGCTCCTGCAGAACGTGAGGATGAACTGATCATTTGAATCAGGTGTGTTTAACGAGGGAAATGCGGCACCCGCCAACTGGAGTTTGAGACCCCTGGTCTAGGAAGTGCAGATGTTGAGGAAAAAAAAAAAAATCTCTATTGATCGACCCCCCCTCCCCCCCCCCCCCCCCCCCCCCCTCTCATGTACAGGACTGTCTCAGAAAATTACAATCTTGTGACAAAGTTCTTTATTTTCTGTAATGCAATTAAAAAAACAAAAATGTCATACATTCTGGATTCATTACAAGTCAACTGAAATATTGCAAGCTTTTCATTCTTTTAATATTGCTGATTATGGCTTACAGCTTAAGAAAACTCAAAAATCCAATCTATATATAGCAAAGCAACACTGTATTTTAAAATCATTTAACGGGTGGGCTAAATGTGATTGCCACATGCAGCCAGGCTGTGGACTGCCTCCAACTACTGATAAGAAGCTAGACATACAGCATTATGTTGCGACATACTACTGCACTACGGCCAAATACACTCACTAATAGACTTTAATATGTCAATCAAACCTGAACTTTTTGTTATCTTTTAAATGCAAAATATTTGATACATTTCATAAATATATTTTTAATTTAGGTTCATTTGCCACTATAGTATGTCCACTAGAGAGAGAACAGTGGACATTTTACCTAGGTTTGCTAGTGTCATGCGGTCGCGTTTATTTTTCCGGTTTTCTGTCTCGTCGGTGTCGTAACTTTACTTCCTGTTTTATTTTGTCATCCCTTCCGTTTCAGTTCGTGTTTCCTTCCTTGGTGTTTGGTTGTCTTGTCTTCCCTGATCCCGATTGTGTGCACCTGTGTAGTTGACACTAATTGTCAGCACCTGTGTCCCCGCCCTTTTGTGTGTATTTAGTCCGTGTCTTCCCCTTGTCTTGTGCCAGTGTGTCTTGCCTCGTCCCGACCACCAGCGATTCTTTGACGTCCGAGCTCTCAGTAAGACTCCTCCTTTTTGTCTCGCCACAGAGCGACGCTTTTTGTTAGTGCCTTGATCCCCATAGCCTTTTTGTCTCGCCACCGAGCGACGCCTTTTGTTAGTGCCGTGATCCCCAGAGCCTTTTTGTCTCGCCCCAGTGCGACGCTTTTTGTTTGTACTTTTTGCCACGTGTTTTCCCTCGCAAGAGGCGTTTTGAGTTGTACTTTTGATCAGTGTGTGTGCTGGAATAAATCAGAGAAAGAAACGACTCTGCATCCGAGTCCTCCGCCTTGTTCCCAGCCTGACAGCTAGTCTGTCATTTGTTCTATATCTGTGACCTGTATACCTTTTTGTGTTCGCTTCCAATCGTTTGTCATTCGTCATACAAAACCCCTTTGCAAAAAAATAAATAAATCATACTACAGATGAAAAACTCAAAGAGTACCTACACCATACAGTACCATCACTGGGACGGAATTCCCACTTCTAAATATAGTGGTAATTCCCACGTCAGCCGTATTTCAATTATTATGTCTTTGATGTGGAATAGGCCTATTGACAATTAAAAAAAACTTTAATGATGTTGTGACTGGTTGGTGTAAGGTTATTTGTTAGATCTTAAAAGGTTCCCACTCCTGGCTCCGAACGGGAGCAGAGCCAAGTACACCGACTACTTATTGTAGTTTACATGACTCAAATTGTTCAAGCATGGGCATGTCTGCCGCTAATAAACAGGTGTCAGGGTTCTATTTAGAGCATAACAGAATGTTTGGCATATCGTACGTGACAAGCAGTAATTTAAATTATGAAAAGGAATAATACTGCTCGTAAACAAATACTTTTATTTAGGGCAGTGGTTCTTAACCTAGGTTCGATCGAACCCTGGGGGTTTGGTGAGTCGGTGTCATGGGTTCCTCAGAGCCGCCACTGTGGAGGTCCGAACATACCTGATTTATCGTGTAAATTTGTGATGACGCATATCTGAACAGGTCTTGCAAAGGCAACAGCAGAAGTCACACTGCAGGTGTGTAATTTGTTGTGAGTTCATGCATTATGTTGGTTTTGTTCTTTGAACAAGGTGATGTTCATGCATGGCTCATTTTGTGCACCAGTAAAAAACATCGATGTCTTGAATTTGAAAAAACAAAATAAATTCACTAAAGAGGGGTTCAGTGAATGCGCATATGATACTGGTGGGGTTCGGTACTTCCAACAAGGAACCACTGATTTAGAGCCTTCCATCCATCCATCCATCCATCCATCCATCCATCCATCCATCCATCCATCCATCCATCCATCCATCCATCCATCCATCCATCCATCCATCCATCCATCCATCCATCCATCCATCCATCCATCCATCCATCCATCCATCCAGCTTCTGTACTGCTTGTCCGCATTCACACTCACACTCACACCCACAGGCTGGTGGGAGGAAACCAAATTCCCGGAGGAAACCAATGCAGGCACGAGGAGAACATGCAAACTCCACACAGGGAGGCCCGGAGGTGGAATCGAACCCCCCACCCTCCAAAATATGAGGCGGACATGCTAACCAGTGCACTGCCGAGCCGCCTATTTAGAGCCTTTTATTGATCAATTTAAATTACAAAGTACATATATTTTGATTAAATCTGTGATGCAAGTACCTAAAAGTTAAACAAATATCTGATGAGTTTTGATACAATCTTCTGGGTTGTTTTGAATAACAACCCAGAAAGGTGGGTCAAATTGACCTATAGTATACATTTTTGACGGAATTTGTTTTGTTTTGAGAAGGGGTGCCATGAAACACCAATAGTCACGTCCGTGCCAGAGCATGCTCGGCCGGCAACTTCCCTCAGCCACACCCCTTCGTCACCGTAATGTCTGTCACCTGCTCCCTCTTGTTATCCCATGTATTTAAACTCTGCCCTTGTGTTTCTCCCTGTCGGTGTCCACTGTTGTGTCCCGTCTGTGTACGCGCCGAGTGTTCCTGTCTTGCTCGTTCATTTTCCCCCTGGTCTTGTGTGGAGGCTCACGGGCAGAGTCGGTTCCGTGTTCGAGTGGACTTCTGATTTACTGTGCTGTCCGTGAGTCTCTGTCCCGCATGTGTTTGTGTTCACCCACTTCCCTTCCCTTCAATAAACCCTGGTCCCAGCTGCATTTGGTCGCCCTTGCCCTACTCATTCATGACATAGAGGACTTTGTACAGTCCATCTACAACTAAAAAACTACCTATTGATTCAAAAAACAAAATAAATAATCTGAACTGCAAGTATGCAGTGGTTTGCTGAACAGTATGTCTCGAGTCTCACACAAAACTGCAATGACTATTACCGTGATCCATCCATTTTCTTCATTGCTAATCTTCACTAAAGTTGCTGCCTTGCTGATAATAAATTAAGAAATAGAGTCACCTGACTTCCATGCATGCAACGTGGTTTTAATTCCCACTTAATCAACTTAGTCTACAGTACTTGCCCTGCTATTGAATGGAAACCAGTCAAGGGAGAACAGTACGACTGAATATGTTTGGCCCACTCTAATCACAAAGCGACACTGACCTATTTGGTGGGTTGAGTTGTGTCACATGCGATGAGTTAAAATTCACAACTGGTTTGTGTATGTACTGTGTGTGTAATACACATTTACTACCCTAATGAATATCTGAAAAAGCTGTGCACATTAATCGAAAGACAACAGTAGAATTTCTAAAACCTGTTGATTTACAATCATAATAGGTCTGGATCGATATCAAAAGTAAGTAACATACACAAAATACACATCATACACATAATAATCATGAGCACAGTTTTACCTCATTTTAAGCTTTCTTCTTTATCCATACCAGTTTATGTTTAAAGCAAAACATGACTTTAAAAACGAAAACACTATTAACACATCTCTTTTTTTTCTTTTTTTACTTCTTTTTCCAACAATGATATACATACCGTATTTGCCGGTGTATTGGTCGACCTTTTTCGATCCAAAATCGACCGAAAAAAATCGACCTCGACTTATACACCGAGTCATAAAATTTAACTTCGTATTCATCGCTTCAAATGTGATGGTAACCAAGGCCGTTTCTCATGCATCTCATTGTGCGTTGCACTTAGAAAATTTGAACCGTGCGGTGTGCGCGAGTGCGCGGCCCGCTGGAAGTCCAATGAGGCGCCGCGATCTCCTGCGCGGTGCTTATAAAGTGCCGATCCGCTCGGCTTGGAGCTATTTCCGACCTCCCGTTGGTGCCGGGCGGCGTGCGCGAGCTCGCCGGCCGCGATCTCCTGCGCGGTGCTTATAAAGTGCCGATCCGCTCGGCTTGGAGCTATTTCCGACCTCCCGTTGGTGCCGGGCGGCGTGCGCGAGCTCGCCGGCCGCGATCTCCTGCGCGGTGCTTATAAAGTGCCGATCCGCTCGGCTTGGAGCTATTTCCGACCTCCCGTTGGTGCCGGGCGGCGTGCGCGAGCTCGCCGGTCGCGATCTCCTGCGCGGTGCTTATAAAGTGCCGATCCGCTCGGCTTGGAGCTATTTCCGACCTCCCGTTGGTGCCGGGCGGCGTGCGCGAGCTCGCCGGCCGCGATCTCCTGCGCGGTGCTTATAAAGTGCCGATCCGCTCGGCTTGGAGCTATTTCCGACCTCCCGTTGGTGCCGGGCGGCGTGCGCGAGCTCGCCGGCCGCGATCTCCTGCGCGGTGCTTATAAAGTGCCGATCCGCTCGGCTTGGAGCTATTTCCGACCTCCCGTTGGTGCCGGGCGGCGTGCGCGAGCTCGCCGGCCGCGATCTCCTGCGCGGTGCTTATAAAGTGCCGATCCGCTCGGCTTGGAGCTATTTCCGACCTCCCGTTGGTGCCGGGCGGCGTGCGCGAGCTCGCCGGCCGCGATCTCCTGCGCGGTGCTTATAAAGTGCCGATCCGCTCGGCTTGGAGCTATTTCCGACCTCCCGTTGGTGCCGGGCGGCGTGCGCG
The DNA here is from genome assembly GCF_024217435.2 of Syngnathus scovelli. Classification (NCBI taxonomy): domain Eukaryota; kingdom Metazoa; phylum Chordata; class Actinopteri; order Syngnathiformes; family Syngnathidae; genus Syngnathus; species Syngnathus scovelli. The sequence goes on from NC_090853.1 coordinate 13,928,726, forward strand.
AGCTCGCCGGCCGCGATCTCCTCCGCGGTGCTTATAAAGTGCCGATCCGCTCGGCTTGGAGCTATTTCCGACCTCCCGTTGGTGCCGGGCGGCGTGCGCGAGCTCGCCGGCCGCGATCTCCTCCGCGGTGCTTATAAAGTGCCGATCCGCTCGGCTTGGAGCTATTTCCGACCTCCCGTTGGTGCCGGGCGGCGTGCGCGAGCTCGCCGGCCGCGATCTCCTGCGCGGTGCTTATAAACAGCCGCATGCGCACGGCCTCCCGGAATTTGAACACATTTCGTCAATAAATTTCGCATATTGAATTTTGAAGTTTAATATAATGCAACAATTGAGCTCGACTTATACAAAGGATATATCATAAAATCGTAAATTTCCGTCGAATTTTAGGGGGTCGACTTATACACCGAGTCGACCTGTACACCGGCAAATACGGTATATTTGTCACGCCCGTGCCACAGCACGCTCGGCCTGCACTTCGCTCGGCCACACCCCTTTCGTCTTGCTCGTTCATTTTCCCCCCGGTCTTGTGTGGAGGCTCACGGGCAGAGTCGGTTCCGTGTTCGAGTGGACTTCTGATTGCCTGTGCTGTCCGTGAGTCTCTGTCCCGCATGTGTTTGTGTTCACCCACTTCCCTTCCCTTCAATAAACCCTGGTCCCAGCTGCATTTGGTCGCCCTTGCCCTACTCATTCATGACATAGAGGACTTTGTACAGTCCATCTACAACTAAAAAACTACCTATTGATTCAAAAAACAAAATAAATAATCTGAACTCCAAGTATGCAGTGGTTTGCTGAACAGTATGTCTCGAGTCTCACACAAAACTGGAATGACTATTACCGTGATCCATCCATTTTCTTCATTGCTAATCTTCACTAAAGTTGCTGCCTTGCTGATAATAAATTAAGAAATAGAGTCACCTGACTTCCATGCATGCAACGTGGTTTTAATTCCCACTTAATCAACTTAGTCTACAGTACTTGCCCTGTTATTGAATGGAAACCAGTCAAGGGAGAACAGTACGACTGAATATGTTTGGCCCACTCTAATCACAAAGCGACACTGACCTATTTGGTGGGTTGAGTTGTGTCACATGCGATGAGTTAAAATTCACAACTGGTTTGTGTATGTACTGTGTGTGTAATACACATTTACTACCCTAATGAATATCTGAAAAAGCTGTGCACATTAATCGAAAGACAACAGTAGAATTTCTAAAACCTGTTGATTTACAATCATAATAGGTCTGGATCGATATCAAAAGTAAGTAACATACACAAAATACACATCATACACATAATAATCATGAGCACAGTTTTACCTCATTTTAAGCTTTCTTCTTTATCCATACCAGTTTATGTTTAAAGCAAAACATGACTTTAAAAACGAAAACACTATTAACACATCTCTTTTTTTTCTTTTTTTTACTTCTTTTTCCAACAGTGATATACATATATTTGTCACGCCCGTGCCACAGCACGCTCGGCCTGCACTTCGCTCGGCCACACCCCTTTCGTTACCGTAATGTCTGTCACCTGCTTCCTCTTGTTACCCTGTGTATTTAAGCCCTGCCCGTGTGTTTCTCCCTGTCGGTGTCTACTGTTGTATCCATTCCTGTTCGTGCCCAGTGTTCCTGTTCTTGTCATCTGGTTTTCCCTCGGTCTGTCTGAAGGCTCACAGTCAGAATTTTAACCTTGTCCAAGGGGACTTCATGTCGGTCAGTCTCTGTTTTGATGACCGTGAGTCTTCCTCCCGTCTGTGTCGTCGGTTCCCCACCTGCCTCCCTTCCAACTCCTTTTCCCTGCAATAAATCCTGGTTCAAGCTGCATTTGGTCGCCCTGGCTCAACTCATTCCTGACAATATTTAAAAAAAAGGAATTGTTCTCGTTTTCATTTGAATGTTTTCATTTATGTACACAGACAGAAACATACAGGTTTTACAATCATGCTGTTCCACACTTCATATAAATGTATACACATTTACAACCTAAATGTAATAAAACCAGAATTTAGCATCTGTGTATTTGTGTGCATAGGAATGTTTTAGGTCTAAGATTTTGGTAAATTTTCATTCCAGAGGGACATTTTGGGAAGACTAACCAAGCTGTGGTGAGTGAGTCATAAATCCAAAATACATTTTGCTGACTTACTCTTTTCAGTAGTCATGCAGACAGACATTTGGGTAATCATTGATGCTTTTCATAACATTTGCTATGCATTTTTATGATGAAATGAAGGAACACAATCAAATGGTTAAACCCTGCCCACGCATCTGAGGGACAATTTACAGTAACTTCACAATAAATTAACTACAACATTTTTACCCTCAAACAAGTTCTTTATCAAATATAGATCCTTCATTTATTACACACCACATGAAGGGCAACAATACCCTTCATTGCACATTTATAAGCCATGCATCACTTGAATCATTTTGATGAGTTTGTGATCACTTAGACCCCTTTACATTGCCTGTAGAAGAACGCATCAAGATAGAATGAGGGTGGGCAAAGTCATCTTGGCAATTTTCTGCATTTGGAGGTAGTATCAGAGACATAACAGAAGTCCACCACACTATAAGTGATGCAGCCAACCGAAATGAAGACAGTGTTCGGCATCTAGAGAGGCAGCCTAATAATACTGACACTCTCTCCTTTACTCTCACAAACGTCCTCTCTTGGAAACAACCAGGGGTGCCACCAGGGGGTGGCCTCAGCCCTCTACAAGCCACCCCACAGCCACTCACCAGAATAGAATGCATAAGCATCAGTTATGCTTTTTATACCAAATGTCAATTTCACACACTTAAACTTTATTCACCATTTATTCACTACATAATAAAACCTAAATTCAAAATGTTAACTATATTGTTATGAGTCTGTGCATGTGAGAGCATTAGTAATATTAAATACAACACAATATACCAAAGCATATCGTTCGACATTTCCTAATGTTTTTCTGCTAGTTTTCTACTGGCCAGTAATGACAGGGGCAAGGTTGCCATTGGGAATTCTTTGAAAATGTATGGATTTTCCTACACAGCCAGTAGCACTAGCGCACATTTATTGGTTTCTACATTTAAAAAAAGCAATGGTGGATTCTGTTATAGCTCTGATGCATCATTTGTGCGCAATCTGTAAAAAAGGGGCTACTGACAGCAAGAAAGTGAAGCTTGAAAGTCATCTGCCCATAATTCAAGATCTCAAAGACTCAATGCTTTTGCACATGCATCTTCTTCAAGTGCTCTGCTTTACTTCCTTCCCATGGGATCATTCCACAAACTGAAGAGGTTGGAGACTTTTGGCATGGGTCTTCCTGCTCTTAAGCCAATCCTTGTTCCACTTTGCAAGGCTCCACCAGCATCTTGAGCATGATGAACCTTGAATGCCTCTCTCAAATTCTGAGCTCGAACTTCCGGACTCTGGATCTCCTCCACAAGTCGACTTGGGAACCATCCTCTTTCGCCATCGTGGAGCCTTTCCCCCATCATCCAGCCTAGAAGCAACCCACAAAGATGCACATTGACTATTTGTAAGTGAAATGCTTTTGAAGGCGATGTAAAGCCACATACCATCATCTGTCCTCTCCAAGAGATTCAAAACGTCGGCCATCTCAATAGAGAGTTCATCTGGCTCCTGAGAGGAGTAGGACTGAATACACTGCACCTGCAAAGAGTCTAAAATCCCAACAAATGGGATGCATTAATAGCATCATATTTGCATGTTACTGTAAGCGATTATGTCATTTGATATCTCACCAGATTGGTGCGTGCTGGTCGACATAAAACGAGTGCGTGGGTTTGGAGTCAGCGCACTCATCCATCGAAGCTTATCGCTCCTGTTCACAGGGTTCCATTGATTAGCAACGACTCCAAACTTTACTTGATATTTAGTTGCAAATAGTCAACAGCTAGCGTAGTGGTAAGAAGGTCAAACCATGGACTTGAATGTTATATTGATTTGGGGCATTTAATGATACATTGGAAGTGTTCTTGTCCTGGATGTGGTTGCAGGGGATCTGTGACCTATCTTAGCTGATTTTAGACGACAGGTGGTACACTCTTGATTTTAATTTCAACATAGGGTGGACATTGTGTAGAATGTCCCACCAGACCCAGAAGCTGCATTTTCATGCAGTAAAACCACTTAAAATTAAATGGTACAAAATCCCAACAATTTCTACAGGTTGTAGAATATGACACTAGAATATGTCTGAAACTTGAAAAAAAAAAAAAACTTAACTAGAATGTGACGTGTGAAGGTGAGGCAATGCACAGGGTGATACATTATTGACTGAAAGATAAATGTGATGCTGTCAGTATTGTAGTAGTTCTCAAGATCGGTCTTGGTTTCAAGACCGGCCCTGAGACCACTTTTGAAGAGTCTCGGTCTTGTCTCGCAACCAAAGGTATTTTTACTTGGTCTTGTCTCTGGATTTTTGATCAAGACCGGTCGAGCCTAAGCCAGCATAACTGTGATCAGTGAGAAACCTGAACATTAAGAAACACAGAAGGTGTCGCCGAGAGTGCCACGCCTCTTGTACATAGAGTTCAAGAGGGAAAACTACTCGAGACGCTGCACCCCAGAAGAATAAGAAAAAAATGTCGACAAACTCGTCAGTAATTAAGTTTGGTTTCCAAAAGGCTTTCATTTGTAAGTATGTACTCTGAAACATGCAAACTGGCACAACGTCCAACTTTTATCTGGAAACTAAAAGGAATCATGACGACATGATAACTGTTAAATGAACCACACTGGCAAAGTTAAAACCAGAGCACCCCATTCCAAGACAATGAGCAAAAATAAGCAATTTCCTACCTGCAATATATTTTTGTTGCAAATCTTAAGAACTAACAGCGATTTAATATTACAGCAAACGTAGCTTGCATAGCATGTTAAAAAGCAAGCTAACACAAAAACAAATAATCAACACGCCAGGTATTAGTCATTCCCCCAGGTGTTAATCGTTACATTTACACCAGTAAATGGGGCGAGCTTTAGATGAGACCAATTTCTATGTTGGTGCTTTAGCTGCAGAAAGTTGATCATTTGGCTTAACAACTGAAAGCTAACACTGTGCTAACTGGCACAAAGTCAACAACACTAAATGAATATGGTTCATCAAATTTCTTTCAGAACAAATATTGCTTAAAAAAATAAACATTTTCTAAGACAATAGAAACTCAATAAAGGTATTGTTAAAGACTCCTTAAGAGCAGGTAATAGAAAGTTGACTTCTTTATTCCAAGCAAAGTGAATACATATGGACTACTGCATGATGTGTTTCTCTGCAATTTGACACTTGTGTGCACTAAGCACAAACTTGTTTGTTGGTGTACTTGTTTTTGTTGCAAATGTAAAGTAAAATTTAATGGATATTGGTGATTTTGATTTTTTTTATGTATACACTTTGGTCTTAACCCCCAAAAGTCTTGGTTTTGGTTGATCAGAAAATATCGATACATGATTTGCACAGTATATCTAAATACAATACAAATTTGTCATTGCATCAATACTACAGCGCAAGCTGTTCCGCCAACCAGGCAGACAGCCTTCACTGCGGTTCATCTGGTTTATTTTGGTTATTTATTTTGCATGTATTTGCATGAAGTGAAAAAGTTATCTTGTTTTGTTTTTTGATTTATTCATTATCTACTGTTCTGTTTTTAATATTATTAAAAATCTGTCTTCATGTTGACACAAGCCTTGATGCATTTATTTGGAAATTTGGTTCCTCTCTCTTTATCATGTTATGTGCATTTTGTTGTACTGAAGCTCATTCCTATTCCATGCATCTGGCACACCAGAGTCTATAAGAAGACTAAAATGTAGTGCCTGCTGGATGCAGTTCTAAGTTTTGGTGTAGGGAGTCTAAGGAACTTTTGGTGAATCTGATAGCAGTGCAGGCGGACAGATTCTGAGCTCTGCTGACATGTTCAATTAGGATGGAAAGCAGTCTCCAAGTTATTATTATAATTATTAGCATGTTTATCATGGATTGTTAAAATAATCCCACTGCCAGCAGTAAAGCTATGGAGAAGAGCATTAGGTGAATATTTAAGGCCATGTATGATCCAAGTGCAATGTTAAATGATCGTCATCACACACATCTGGGTGTGGTGAAATGTGTCCTCTGTATTTAACCCATCCCCGTGTGATTTCTATCCATCCCCTGGGGTAGAGGGCAGCAGTGAGCAGCGGTGCCGCGCTCGGGAGTCATTTGGTAATCTAACACCCCAATTCCAACCCTTAATGCTGAGTGCCAAGCAGGGAGGCAATGGGTCCCATTTCTATAGTTTTTGGTATGACCCGGCCGGGGTTTGAACCCACAACCTTCCAGTCTCAAGGCGGACACTCTACCACTAGCTCACAGAGCTGGTCTCCAAGTACCCACTTCACAGATCTGTGACTTCCCTATAGTCTACTTGATATCGCGTGGAAAAGTCGACTGGAAGTTCCCTATAGACGTACTTAGATACTTTGCACTTTGCAAGATGTCGCAGGACTCAAGTAAAACAAAGTCTACTTCCTTCATGTCAATTCAAGCATGACTAGCAGCTCACACAATGCATAGAAAAGGAATGAGAGAAGCCACTTCAATTGTCGGCAAGACAAGTTGGCTGTGTTCATGGCCACAATGGTGCAAACTGTCCTTAAAATGCGGCATGCTGGTCTGGCTTGTGAAAATACCAAAACTCAGTCTAGCCCGCTCTTGTGCTGCTCTAATTGTACACCAACTGCCTCGTGCCAAACTTGCACTGTAAAAGTAAAAAATTGGTTTACAAAAGTAAGAATCAATGGTTATTTACTAAAGATGGAGTGTTTTAGAGTTTGCAATCAAAACAATTGTAAATTTGGTATTAAATATGCAGGTAATGTCAATGAATTGTGGCAGAAGATCAAAGGATGTAGGAATACTGCATCCATGTGAAAATGGCAGGGATTTTTACAACATGGGAAACAAAACCTTACATGCTTGCGGTCTTGAGCATGTAGTTGACGGCACGGTCCTCTTGGTTCTCCATCAATCTAAGATTAAAGACATAGGCCAGCATCTGGCCTTGGTCATCCTGATCTTCAGTCCTCAGCATAGCCCGTGTGCAGGAGTCAAGAACCTGAAACTTGTCCCCACTGGAAAGAAATTGCCATTTTGTTCAGGAGTGACTGACTGTCTTTCATGTAACAATGACTTAACGGATGCTTACCTCGAGCTGCGCTTGGTGACCAGCAGCAGGTTGTTGAACAGGAACAAGAAGACGGGCTGGTAAAGCTTACGGCTTCGCAATGTCCTGGTGCTCTTGGGTCCCGCCATGAGCTGCACCTCACCCTTCTTGAGCAGCCAGCGGGAGTGGGAGATGATGGGCACAGACTACAGATGAAGAAAGCAAGGTTTCTGATATACAGTATATGACTCTGCAAAGCAGGCCTACGTCACAGCATCACGGATGAGTTTGCACCCACTGGAGAGTGATCATACAGTGTGACTCAATTTGCATTGAAGAGAGTTTATTTGCATGTGTACATACAGACACACCGTGTTTACTTGCAGCGGCATTCCAAAGATTTTCTGAGAATTCAGAGCATTATTCTTTCTAGATATCACTTTGAAAGCTACATGATGGAGATTGGAGAATGAATTATATCTTTAGCGATATTAGCTGTTTTCATAATCAGCCAAAATTTTGCTAATGAAATACGGCTACATTCTTACTTTCTCATGAAACAGTAAATGCTGTTCAGTGTTGGAGTTAAGGCTTATTAACCTGGGGTCCTTGGTGTCTTACCAAAAGCCATCAGTCTTGAACTTAGGTTTAAAATTGTACAGTGATATAAATTGGACCGGCAAATCGTGTAAATGATATATACTCTTTGGCAATTATTTCGATGATCTAAACATTTACATTACTAGCAAAGCTCTAAGTAAAGAGAAACTACTTCTTTCTTAGACTTTGGAAAGGGGGGATTTAGGACAAAATGCAGACAAACCCAAGGCCTGAATATTATGATACAGAAAGAATATACGGAGCTGATGTTTTGAATCTCTGATGATTCCCTTGACAAGCAGAATGACACACTAACAGTCTTTATTCTTATACAAAGACAGTCGTATGCCTCACTCACTGTATCACAATCCATAAAACATCTTATGGACGTACAAGTCCTTGCAATCCTCTCCTTGTTTTGCATGCTGGATATGTTTCAACAGCCACACTTTTTATTGCTTTACAACAGTCACTCCCTCTGCTTCTACAGTTTCCATCTCTTCACAAATGTCTCTGTTATTCCAGCTCCTTTTTTCATAACAAAAAAAGAATGACACACGACACTTTACAGATAATTTGTCTAGGTTTTGCACTTCCCCCATACTTGCATGTTTTTACATTCTCAAAACATCAAAGACTAAGGTTAACCAAATACTGTAAATTGCCCCTAAGTGTGAATAAGAGAGTGTGAACAGTTGTCCGTCTCTACGTGCCTGTCGCCCAAAGTCAGCTAGGATTGGCTCCAGCTTACTCATAAACTGGGCAAGGGGTAGAAAATGCATGAAAGGCTAAGGAGTGAAATTAGTGCAATAAACAACAGAAAAATGCCAAACGATAGGTACAGTACATTTTACCTTGGATTTAAACTCTAATGTCTTTTCAATGCTGATAAGCTCCTCTGTGCGACTCATTTTGCGGACACCCTCGTTACACTCTTTCACAATCTGAAACACACGCACAAAAAGTAAATATTCTGGATCAATTAAAAAAAGTCATTATTTTCGTTTTGTTTCTAGTTAATGATGCCTTATTGCGATGTGATTAAATTGCACTTTGTAAATGCTCAGAGACAATCATTATTGTTTGTAACAAGTTTTACCTATGATGTTTGGTACTGATGTCGCATAGTCGCAATAAAAAAATAAAACGTTAATTACTCTATAATGTATTGTATTATTAGGGATACAAGAATATATTATTTATAAAATGAAAGGAAAGACAGAAAAGCATGCAATTTAAGCAAGGATGTCATGGCATTTCTCTCATGCTATTCTTCTCATAAGGGCATATTAAGGGCAGAGTAAATGATGTGATTTCCTGTAAGAATTTAACAACACAATATTGTGAATCAAAATGTAACATTATTCCTTATAACTTGAGTTCAATAATTGCAAGTAAAGAGTCATTAAAATGCATTCTTACATTTTGGAAGTACCTTGCTTAAAAATTTTGATTCTTCATTAAAACATAGAAATGAATGGTGCTTCGTATGTCTTATTGCGCGTTATGGATTTTTCTTTTCTTGCCTTTCTAATGAGGAAAATTTGACAGGTTAAAAATGTCAGAATACAGATTGTGTTGGATGTGTGTAGGTCAACTGTATTTAAAAATGATTCACCCTATTTTATTAGTGCCATACATGTACACAGATACAGAGAGCCAATCACAAAATCAATTCCATCGAGATGCCAGCATGGAGAGTTATGATATGCTGTGAAGTAATATCAATATTACTGCAGAATGTCGAGTATATAAAATATATAATGCATTACAATCACAATCTTGCCTTTTTTTTTTTTTTTTTTTTTTTACACAGCTTGCTATCCAGTCCACGTAAGCCTTACGCCACATCACTTTATGTTTAGAAGTTGTTTAGGTGAGAACATTTGACAGGCCAGACATTTATTAATAAATCAATAAGCCCCTGTTAATGTGACACTAATGTCGTCATTTATTCAATGACTTTGTAAACACATACTGGTGTCATTGCAAATATTAATGTTTACCCTCTCCAGTTGCTGGTGAGCTTTAATGGCACTTGCTTCCCTCTCAGAGTTTTCTTCAGAATTTTTCAGGATATTCTGTGTGAGAAACGACAGTTAGCAAAAAAAAAAAAAAAAAAAAGAACAGTGATATTTTAAAACTATGTCTGCGACTCTAATTCAAATCAGTAAAGCCTACTCACTTGAACGAGTAATTTGAGTCTTGTGATCCTCTGGAACGGAAGAATGAGGAACGATGTAAAGGACAGCCCTCTGACACATGAATGTTTCTCCAATACTGCCATCGTCTCCCGGAATGCCTGGTTCCCCTCTCTGGAGAGACACAAATGTTCATGGTACCACATGCTTGACAAAGAGGTCTCTGAGTAATTCACAACATTGCTACAATTTCTCCAGCAGGAAAAAGGCAGTTTGCGTACTCAGCTGCAGCAAATACTGTTTGCTAATTTGAATGATGCATATATTTGAGAGGAATTCTCATGAGACGCGACAAGATTTATCAATCAAACTAGCAAAAAAACACTGAGGTACATGAATACAAATTTACAAAACAACAACAATAATAATAATGATAAAAATGATAGTAAAAATAACAATACAGCAATAATAATAATAATAATAATAATAATGCTAATAATATTGCAAGTTCAAAATAACTTGAAAGTCTTGCAACAAAATAATGACCCAAAACACACAGTTATAAACACCTAAGAATGGCTCAAAGCAAAACATTGCATTGTTTTGAAGTGGCCCTTTTTGAGCTTTGATGTAAATTCTATTGAACATATGTGGAAGTAGCAGAAATATGGAGTCTGGAGGAAGAACTTGTCAAACCCTGGGCATTTGGGATGATTTTTTTTTTTTTGGAAGATTGGCAGAAAACACCTGCTGAGAAGTGCACAACTCTGAAAGAAATTTATAAAATTCATTTGATTCCAAAGTTTGCCTCAGATGTTTGTGGGGAGAAAAATATTAGGTAAAGGATACAATGGTTTTGGTCAGGCCTTTTTCATGAGTTTGTTTTTAAAAATAATTCTGTTGAGTGACATTTCAAAAACAATGTTGATTTCCTTGTTTATTTCTTTCATTAACGTTGGTCCACTAACAATTTTGTCCACATTACTATGCAAGAGTATGAGTTTTGTGGTGATTAAGAAACGAGCTGATATGTCTATTCAGATTTATCACTCTTTACACAGCAAGATCAAATTCAAGTTTGTTTTGTTTTTCATATGTAGTATGTCCTTTTAGCTAAGACTGCCATCGCTCTGAGTCACTGCAGCACAGAGAAGTTTTATTTGTTGATTTCACAGCTGAGTTACACGTCACACAGCTGCTACGTCACACTCCTTATCCATCTTGTGCAGCAATCTCATATGTTGATCTAACAGTGGTGTCACACCCATCACGGAAAATCGACGCATATCAAGGTGCAGCATTATGGGTGTATCACTCGGTGGTAATGTGACTACAGTAATTAGTATTAGTAATTACAGCTAGCTAGTGGCACCACCTGTAACTGTTTTTTTGGCGTCTATACACGGAAAGACGCTTGTTCAATGGATGATGCACATGGCAACACTATGCTACCATATGTCATCATTCATCCCCACATACAACTAAACTCTTAATGTCTCTCTCTCTCTCTCTCTCTCTCTCTCTCTCTCTCTCTCTCTCTCTCTCTCTCTCTCTCTCCACCTTCACAGGGTCCACATCAAATTCAAACAACAAACTGCGTTTTTTTTTTTATCATTGATAAACACCCACATAGTTATTCATTCTCCCGCATTTACGGTATCAAGGGAGCAAGGTTCAATGTGTTTCCGTACAATTTGTCGTGTACAATCTTTCCCCAAGCTCCAGTTTCACTGCGTGAGGTCAGACACACCTGTCAGGTAGGTGCGCCTTTGACTTTAAAAGCCGGCTCTTCCAGACCACTCCCTTTCTCTATTTCCCTTTTGCTGTTCAGCCTTATAACTAAATCATCTGTGTCTTTAGTTTGCTTTGTTTTGCCTCTGTTCCCTGTGAATGAATGTATAAAAGTACTCAACTGATTGGCAAATACTGATACAGTCTATTTTAAACTGCACATACAATACAAGAGTAATTTCCCCATTGTGGTGACGCCATAGTGACACCAAAACAAACTATACACCATTCAGATCCACTGGATATTTAGTAAACGTCACTCGCTGTCAAACCTAGTTTTTCCAGTTAAGAAAAAAGGACACAGACATTGCTCATGGCTCTTTGGCTCTCATACCTTCAGCCAGGTTTTATGTTATAGTACGAGATTTGTATCTTTCCACTCACATACAAACATTACGTAAACAGCTGTCCCTACAAACACAATGATAGTTTATTTTTGACTGACAGATATAGACAGCTATTAAGTTAACTACATTTTATTATGATTGTAGTTCTATGTTGAACTACAGTGCTAAATATATTGTAAAGGGAATAATTATTTTACAATGTCGGTCAAATTTTTGAAACGTCTGAATTGAAACAGCGGTTTTCAACCACCGGACCACACCAAAAGAAGCCATGCAAACCTAGGCCATAACATTAGCTAGTATATTGAGTGTTTCATAAGAACATTCCTGCACTACAGACAGACAGACAGACAGACATACAGACAGACAGACAGACAGACTTGATTGATTGATTGATTGATTGATTGATTGATTGATTGATTGATTGATTGATTGATTGATTGATTGATTGATCTACAAAACTTCAAAGTGAGGACTAATGAAGCTGTGCTCATTATGGCAATTATATACTATATAATCTTTGTGAGAAACACCGGCAAACTAATTTCAACACCCTGCCAAGTACTGTATATCAAAGAGAGGGGACGAGGCAATTAAGAAGAGTTAAAGACATTGGAGAAGACGGTATGTCAACAAGCAATACTGGTTTGATTTCTTAACACTCCTGTAGCAAAATGTATCATAAACTACCAGTACAAACAAGACAGAAAGCACAAAGTTTGCTTTTAATGACGAACCTGAGTACACTGTGCTGGTATCGGTTTCAGTGAAAACTGTCAGTCAGCCTGAATACTTTAGTACAAGACAGTGGTTCAACTCTTTCGCAGGCTGATAAAACTGACACACTTGACTATGTGATATGTATCAAGATGGAACTCCTGACACTTTAAAAAGTGGAATCCCACTTTTCCAACTCAATGATATACTGTAAATGCATCTATCTATCCATCTATCCATGTTGTATTCCACAGATCCTGTTTAGGATTACAAGGAAGTTGCCTATCCTTTGATGGGTAGTTGGGTACAGCATAAATTAGTTATTGATTAGGACAAGACTTAAGCCAGATGCATTAAGTCACCCATGTGAATTATTGCTCAACCAATGACTGATTTTGACTGATGCCATTTACAACTACTATGGTATATAATAGAACTCGGGTTTTGCAAGTCAGAGCTAAGTCTTGTGTGGTGCGTGGGAACATCTCATTAGCTCTTTTGTGTGCTGGGTAAGAAGCAATGTACAGTGCACTTCTAAATTCACAGGCAACCACACCCTTCACAGTTGTCATTATGAGAAACAAAGCTGCTCTTATTAAGACAACTGTGACTCCTGTTTCACTCACACACTCAATGATTTTTATTTATTTATTTATTTTTTGCAAGTCACATTTGAATTATGCAACCCCCAATGTAATTTTATCAAGAACTTGGTGTTTTTCTCTGTGATTTATATCCCTGGAGCTGTTTCAATTGGTCAATCGAAAATAAAATAAAAACTAATCACTGGCATAAAGAGGGATTTTTTACTTAGATGAATGTACATTTCAGAAATAAAAAGATGCAGGTATATTCACAATCTAAATAAAAAAATAAATAAAAAAACTCCTCACTGGCATTAAGAGGGATGGTTTACCAAAACGATGCAGGTATATTTACAATCTAATTGTCGGGGGGGATAAACCCCTTGAGCCTCTGACCTGAAGGTACAATGGTGTGCCTTTATGTGAAAAGGTAATAATACACTGTGAACCGCAGACCCCATGAAATGTAGACCTCTATTTTTTGAAGCTGATACTTTCTGAATCAGGGTGGCACAGTAGTTAGCACGTCCGCCTCACAGTTCAGAGGTGCAGTGTTCAATTCTGGCTCCGGCCTTCCCGAGTGGAGTTTGCATGTTCTACTCCGGTTTCTTCCCACATTCCAAAGACATGCATGGTAGGCCGATTTACCAGTTCAAATTGTCCGTAGGTGCGGTTGTGAGTCTGAATGATTGTCTATCTATATGTGCCGTTGCGATTGTCTGGTGACCAGTTCGGCGTGTACCCCACCTACCGCGAAAAGGCTGCTGGGATAGGCTCCAGCACACCCGCCAATCATTCCCACGGCGCGAACGCTCATTTCTACCAACAAAAAGAAAACTCCACCCATGTGCACAGCAAGACCGCCCTTTGCAGTAGAGTTGGGCTGGGCACGGAAATACGTAGATTGGCTTGTGAACTCCAAGTTAATTAGTTCACTGATGCTGACAGGCCGCTACAGTATACGGAAATACTTTATCCTAATTGTGTCAAACTGGGAGGGCTGGCAGTTAATGATTTACTGTAATCTACCTTATATGCTGTTCCATCCTCTCTGAAACATTTTCATATTCACTGTAACAGCAACTGCTCTAAAAAAATTAAATAAAACCGACCAAACTGGAACAGTTGGCATCTCAGGTACTTAAAGTGGAGTAGAGTGAGAGGAGTAAAAGACTCATGGAGGACAAAAAAATCATTATCGTGCGTGACGACTGGATGTGCATTAAATTGTTCAAAAACACCAATTTTGGGAGGATTAGCATCATGGCAACATATAGAGAAGAAAATGCAGGGAATTAGATAAATCAGACCTCCTCCAACTGTGGATAAATTCCACATATCTGCCAAAGCGACTCAAGTGTAAAAGGGACAGTTCAGCTATATCCAGTCAATGCAATTAAACAGATCAGTGACATACACTCCCACCTCAACATAACAACACAAATAATCACATTAAAATACACCATTTTTAAACCTAAAATGCAGTGAAACTATTTATCATTAAATATGGTACATTACTGGCATATAGAGCAATACATAAAACAAAAATAATTGAAAACGAGGGTCAGTGAAGTAACACTTAGGCCAACTATACTATATGTAATGTTTAATATTTCTATTACTGCTCATTATCGTTTTTCTCTGTGTTGTTGCCACCCAGCGTTAACACCTGTTTAGTAAAAATTATTTATAGATGTCATGCGGTCACGTTTATTTTCCGGATTTCTGTCTTGTCTGTGTCATAACTTCACTTCCTGTTTTATTTTGTCATCTTTTCCGTTTCAGTTCGCGGTTCCTTCCTCTGTTTCTGTTGTCTTTTATTCCCTGATCCCGATTGTGTGCACCTGTGTGGTTGACGCTAATTGTCAGCACCTGCTGTCCCAGCCCTTTTGTGTGTATTTAGTCCGTGTCTTCCCCTTGTCTTGTGCCAGTGTGTCTTACCTCGTCCCGACCACCAGCGATTCCTTGACGCCCGAATTTCTAGTAAGATTCCTCCTTTCTGTCTCGCCACAGAGCGACGCCTTTTGTTAGTGCCTTGTTCCCCATAGCCCTTTTTGTCTCGCCCGAGTGCGACGCTTTTTGTTTGGACTTTTTGCTGAGTGTTTCCCTCGCAAGAGGCGCCTTGAGTTGTATTTTTGGTCATCTTTTTGTTGGAATAAATCAGTGAAAAGAAAGACTCTGCATCCGAGTCCTCCGACTTGTTCCCTGCCTGACAATAGATACTAAATTGGAATTGGTGAATGGCCTACACTTGTACAGCACTTTGCTACCTTTGAGGTACTCAAAGCCTTTTAAAATTGTCTCCTCATTCCTCTACTGATGACGCAGCATCAGGAGCAACTGGGGGTTCAGCATGTTATTCAAGGACACATTGACATGGTCAAAAACACTGAGAATCAATCGCACAACATTCAGACGGCCAGCCTACCACTTGAACCATGCCTTCAACAACAAATTGGCCAATTGAAATTGTATTTTAAAAAAACGATACCCTATATACACATATACCGGATCAATACAGTGTATATAATAAAATGTCAACTAATGCCCAGCCCCAGGGAGAGCCTGTATCCAAAATAGCATCTACAACTAGTTGGTTTTCAATCGATATGATTATTGTGGTTTGAGGGACAAAATAAAACAAACTATTTTCACAGGTGCAATTTCGAACGCCGACTGTCACTGAAAATGTTGCAGTGATAAGGGTCGATTTTCATTCTTATCAAAACGAATGGCCTATTGATACTGAAAGGACAATAATAGAGAATGCAACAGATAACCAAGAATAATGAAATGAATACTCACAAAATTCGCCTGTAGTTCTTCTCCTGGTACACCTGGTTAATGACATACTTGATGAAGACACTGAAGTGCTGAACAGCATGGCTATAAACAATGTCACACACATCTGAAATCAAAATGGACTTCTCGATTCGGTGTTCGAGATCCATTAGGAACCTGAGAACATAAGATTTGAATGAGTCATTATGATTTCTGAGGAAAAGTCTGTTTGTTGGAATGGATTACATAGGAGGGAAACAAATAGGAATTTGTGTTAGCAAAGCGTCATCCTACCGTTCACTGGCTTTCATGACTTCTTCGATGTTGGAGAAAAGAAAGTGCATATCAGATTGGCTGAGGTTGTTTATTAAAGAAGGGTTACGTAGGAAGTGAGTTTCTAGAATCTCCAAACTTTTGTAGTACGATGCCTCTGAAGTAATGAGCTCAAACATGGCCTAGACAGAAAAGAAATGCCATACCGTCATATTGTGACCTAGCCATAACACAAAAACAAGAGTTGCTCTTTCAAAATTGTATATTGGTAAATAAAGACAGGCTCATCAAAATTAAGTACCGGTATTGTGTTAAGTCCATACTAAACAAACAAACAAGCAAGAAATCCATCCATCCATCCATCCATCTATCCATCCATCCATCCATCCATCCATCCATCCATCCATCCATCCATCCATCCATCCATCCATCCATCCATCCATCCATCCACCTTACAACCACAGCTCCGGTCAGCTGCCTCAACAATGGAAGCATGGAACATGGTCCACTCGGACTCAATGTTCCCCGCCTCCTCCGGGATGTGGGAAAAGCTCTGCCGGAGGTGGGAGTTGAAGCTCTTCCTGACAGGGGATTCTGCCAGACGTTCCCAGCAGACCCTCACAGTACGTTTGAGTCTGCCAAGTCAGACCGGCATCTTCCCCCACCATCGGAGCAGCTCCGCCCCTCTCTTCACCCGAGTGTCTAAAACATGCGGCCACAAATCCGATGACACAACTACAAAGTTGATCATTGAACTGCAGCCTCGGGTGTCCATGTGTGCACTTGGCATCAGGACACCCTTATGCTTGAACATGGTGTTAATTATGGACAATCGGTGTCAAGCACAGAAGTCCAATAATAGAACACTGCTTGGGTTCAGATCGGGGGGGCTGTTCCTCCTAACGACGCCCTTCCAGGTCTCACTGTCATTGCCCACGTGAGCATTAAAGTCACCCAGTAGAGCGATGGAGTCCCCAGAAGGAGTGCTCTCCAGCATTTCTTCCATCCATCCATCCATCCATCCATCCATCCATCCATCCATCCATCCATCCATCCATCCATCCATCCATCCATCCATCCATCCATCCATCCATCCATCTTCTCCCGCTTATCCGGGGTCGGGTTGCAGGGCCAGCAGCTTTAGGAGGGACTCCGAGACTTCCCTCTCCCGAGCCACTTCGTCCAGCTCATCCCGGGGGATCCCAAGGCGTTCCCAGGCCAGCTGAGAGACATAGTCTCTTCAGCGCGTCCTGGATCGTCCACGGGGTCTCCTGCCGGTGGGACATGCCTGGAACACCTCCCCAGGGAGGCGTCCAGGAGGCATCCTGGTGAGATGTCCGAGCCACCTCATCTGGCTCCTCTCAATGTGGAAGAGCAGCGGCTCTATTCCTAGTCTCTCCCAGATGACCGAGCTTCTCACCCTATCTCTAAGGGAGAGCCCGGACACCCTGCGGAGGAAACACATTTCGGCCACTTGTATCCGGGATCTTGTTCTTTCCGTCACGACTCATAGCTCGTGACCAAAGGTGAGGGTAGGAGCTTAGATCGACCGATAGATTGATTGACTGGGCGGATCTCATCCACCCCTGGGGCCTTGCCCCCGAGGACAACAATGGAGGTACGGAACATGGTCCACTCGGACTCAATGTCCCCCGCCTCCTCCGGGACGTGGGAAAAACTCTGCCGGAGGTGGGAGTTGAAGCTCCGCCTGACAGGGGATTCTGCCAGACGTTCCCAGCAGACCCTCACAGTACGTTTGGGTTTGCCAGGTCGGACCGACATCTTCCCCCACCATCAGAGCCAACCCACCACCAGGTGGTGATCAGATGACACGACTACAAAGTCGATCATCAAACTGCGGCCTAGGGTGTCCTGGTGCCAAGTGCACACATGGACACCCTTATGTTTGAACATGGTGTTCATTATTGATAACCCGTGTTGAGTCCAATAATAGAACACCACTTGGGTTCAGATCGGGAGGGCCATTCCTCCCAATCACGCCCTTCCAGGTCTCACTGTCATTGCCCACGTGAGCACTGAAGTCACCCAGTAGAACGATGGAGTTCCCAGAAGGAGCGCTCTCCAGCACTTCTTCCAAGGACTTCAAAAAGGGTGGGTACTTTGAGCTGCCGTTTGGTGCATAGACACAAACAACAGTCAGGACCCGTCCCCCCACCCGAAGGCGGAGGGAGGCTACCCTCTCGTTCACCGGGGTGAACCCCAAGGTGCGGGCGCCCTGCCAGGGGGCAATAAGTATATCCACACCTGCTCGACGCCTCTCAACGTGGGCAACTCCAGAGTGGAAGAGAGTCCAGCCCCTCTCGAGAGGGCTTGTACCAGAACCCAAACTTTGTGTGGAGGCAAGTCCGAATATGTCTAGATGGAACTTTTCTGCCTCACACACCAGCTCAGGCTCTTTTCCAGCCAGATAGGTGACATTCCATGTCCCAAGAGCCAGCTTCTGCAGCCGGGGATCGGACCGCCAAGGTCACTCTGCACCCGACCCCTTTGGCCCCTCCCACAGGTGGTGAGCCCATGGGAAGGAGGACCCCCGTTTTCTTTTCGGGCTGTGCCCAGCCGGGCCCCGCGGGTGAAGGCCCAGCCACCAGATGCTCGCCTTTGAGCCCCACCTCCAGGCCTGGCTCCAGAGGGGGGCCCTGGTGACCCGCGTCCGGGCGAGGGAAAACGAGGTCCATTTATTGTACTCATCACAAGGGGTTTAAAAAAAAAAAAAAAACATACAAACCAAAAAATACATGTGTATAAAAAATTATATATTGTGCGTTAACCAAAAAACAAGAATCACAAAAGAAATGTCTGTGTAAAACAACATAAAATGGGGGAAAATAGTTGTGCCTTTCATCACAGTCATCCCAATTGAAAAATAATTTTTGATCACCTCTTGCATTATAATTTCTTTTTGTGGCAACTGGTTGAGTAGTCCGCTGGCCTGCACCACTTCCAGGTTCTGCCACAAGCTTAGCGCACGGGCATTGTTCCTCAGCTGCAGCTGTAACACTGGTGCAGGAGAGACATTGGACTTTGCCAACATGGTGGAAGGAGTTCGATGCTCACGCTGGCGCCTTTGCTCAATCTCCTGCTTTTTGGATGTATCTCGGTATTCCTGATACAAGAAGGCTGGAAGACAAAATAATAAATGACATTAACTTAACCTTTTTTCATTGATGGGACATTGACCATCAATTTTAAACATAGCATTATGAAAGTCAATTATAAGTGAAGCACATATCTAATCCAACTCCACTGTATATAACATAACCATAATATATATATATATATATATATATATATATATATATATATATAGAGAGAGAGAGAGAGAGAGAGAGATATATAGATATATAGATATATATATAACCATAATATCATAATAATCCAACTCTATTTATCTGCTTTGGTCTAGACCAGTGGTTCTTAACCTGGGTTCGATCGAACCCTAGGGGTTCGGTGAGTCGGTCTCAGGGGTTCGGCAGAGCCTCCACTGCGGACGTCATTCATGCACGGCTCATTTTGTGCACCAGTAAAAAACATCTGTGTCTTGAATTTGAAAACAAAAAACTAAAAATTTCACTAAAGAGGGGTTCGGTGAATGCGCATATGAATCTGGTGGGGTTCGGTACCTCCAACAGGGTTAAGAACCACTGGTCTAGACCCTAGTGCCCAATGACAAGTGTGAAACAGCCAAGGAGACAGTATAAAAACAGAAAGGTTAATGAATGGAACTGAAATGTTCTATGATAGTGATAATAAAAAAAAAATAATAATAATAATAATAGTAGTAATAATATTTATTATTATTATCATTATTATTTTTATTTTTGTTATTATTATTATTATTATTATTACTAGTATTATCCATCCATCCATCCATTTTCTGAACCGCTTAGTCCCCACGGGGGTCGCGGGCGTGCTGGAGCCTATCCCAGCCGTCATCGGGCAGTAGGCGGGGGACACCCTGAACTGGTTGCCAGCCAATCGCAGGGCACACAGAGACAGACAACCAATCACACTCACACTCACACCTAGGGACAATTTGGAGTCTTCAATCGGCCTACCAAGCATGTTTTTGGAATGTGGGAGGAAACCGGAGTGCCCGGAGAAAACCCACGCGGGCCCGGGGAGAACATGCAAACTCCACACAGGGAGGGCCGGAGGTGGAATCGAACCCGCACCCTCCTAACTGTGAGGTGGACGTGCTACCCAGTGCTCCACCGAGCCACCACTATTATTATTATTATTATTATTATTATTATTATTATTATAGAACATTACAATAATAATGGTGATGACAATAATGATAATAATAATAATAATAATTATTATTATTATTATTATTATTATTATTATTATTATTATTATTATTATTATTATTACTACTATTATTTTTGTTTTTATTGAGCAATCCAAACATAAAGGGGTGTCAGACAATGGCTTTGTACTAATGGGTAGATGCACTACTTTTGTGCATTCAATGTAGGAGTTGAAGAAGCTTTTAGAAGCTTTACAAATTTTTAGGTGGGTTTGATGTTCACTGATAAGAACAGACATTTTTTCCCAGAGTATATTGACTGTGTGTATACCAAAACATAATGTGGCTAGAAACAACGTTGCATAATCTACCCTATACTGCAGATTGGTTTGGTGGGTGTCAAACTGGATTGCAAGTTACATAAGAGTGACAAAAATATGCAGCTGAAAAATGCATAGGGTGGTTATGCTTGCATGTCTAAACAACAATAAGGCACTGTCATTTTACAGTCATTAAAATAAAATGCATGCATTATTTAACCTGAAACATGCGTTTAAGATAAATGGCTAAATGGACCCTTAACCCAGGGGCTGTAGTTCTACATCTGAGACCAGCTCTACTATTATTAACAAGTATAACAAGTCAATTAAGATTCTAGTTTGAGGCATTCCTAGAGGGGATGACAGTTGGAGAACGCGGCTGTAAAGTGATTAGTGATCTCACCGATGTTTTTGACAATGTTGAGGCTCATTGGCTTAGAGTAAGCTCCATTGTTCAGCAGCCTGGAAAGAAAGACAAGCAGACAGATGATTGTTAAGACAAGCATGCAAACAGGTGAAAGATTATGTTCCTGTGTCAGCGAATGTATGAATTTAAATAAGGTGACAGGACAAGTTGTTATGTTATAGCGCAGACACCATAATTTGTGTTTTCCTTTTCATGGACATTCACCCTCAAGCAGCACAATATAACATTGTTTAATAAACTGAATTTTCAGATACGATGGACATAGGGGGAAAGCTATATGTTTGCTCATTATTTTCTTTGTGTGCTGTTTTTTAGATTATTTACTTGTAGCAGAAAACCCATAAACTTGAATTATTTGCCCATATCCGGTGCTGTTAGTGTAATTTGGTCAAACCTGTGGTTATAGTTGTCCCGGTCTGCTCCCTCAGGGCTCAGCATTCCCGAACTCATGGTACTTCCGATGTCGCGTACGGTGCAGGCTGAAGTCGTTTGCTCAGACAGCTTTTTAATGTCCCCACTGAGAATGGTGTGAGTCCGGTATGAGATTGAGTCGGACGTTAAAGCACTGTTGTGGTGGTAGGAGGTAGCAGATATGTCCACGCTCCCTCCTCCCACACTTCCCCTTTCCTTATTCACAGTATCCTTGTACAAAGAATAATATCTGCTGCTGGCCTCTCCATTGCTTGGCAACACAGATCTGGAATGAGGGAGATGTGGTGAAAATCAGAGACAAACATTTCATAACACAAAAGCCACTTTAGAGTAATAACTATCCAAGTTATCCTTGGAGCAGAAATTCCAAAGCAAAGTGTGATCGCTATCTGTATATTTGTTAGTTTGTTTTCATGGACGTGCTAGAAGTCTAGCCATATATACACAACTGATTGTTGGAATTTCACCTCTTTACACTATAACCATAATGTGTCACTGATTGTAGGGTGTGAACATATCAACATTTTTCTTGATTCATTATTTTCCTTATTGATCAGCTAAAAACCCCTCCGTGAGTCGTCACCTTATCGTGGTGGAGGGGTTTGCGTGCCCTTATGATCCTAGGAGCCATGTTGTCGGGGGCTTCATGCCCCTGGTAGGGTCACCCATGGCAAACGGGTCCTAGGTGAGGGGCCAGACAAAGCACGGCTCACAGAAGCCCCTTATGACGATTGAAATAAATGGACTTCGTTTTCCCTCACCCGGACGCGGGTCACCGGGGCCTCCCTCTGGAGCCAGGCCTGGAGGCGGGGCTCGAAGGCGAGCGTCTGGTGGCCGGGCCTTCGCCCATGGGGCCCGGCCGGGCATAGCCCGAAAAGGAAACGTGGGTCCCCCTTCCCATGGGCTCACCACCTGTGGGAGGGGCCAAAGGGGTCGGGTGCAATGTGTGCTGGGCGGCAGCCAAAGGCAGGGACCTTGGCGGTCTGATCCCCGGCTGCAGAAGCTGGCTCTTGGGACATGGAATGTCACCTCTCTGGCTGGAAAGGAGCCCGAGCTGGTGTGCGAGGCAGAAAAATTCCGACTAGATATAGTCGGACTAGCCTCCACGCACAGTTTGGGTTCCGGTACAAGCCCTCTCGAGAGGGGCTGGACTCTCTTCCACTCTGGAGTTGCCCACGGTGAGAGGCGTCGAGCAGGTGTGGGTATACTTATTGCCCCCCGGCTGGGCGCCTGCACATTGGGGTTCACCCCGGTGAACGAGAGGGTAGCCTCCCTCCGCCTTCGGGTGGGGGGACGGGTCCTGACTGTTGTTTGTGTCTATGCACCAAACAGCAGCTCAGAGTACCCACCCTTCTTGGGGTCCCTGGAGGAAGTGCTGGAGAGCGCTCCTTCTGGGGACTCCATCGTTCTACTGGGTGACTTCAATGCTCACGTGGGCAATGACAGTGAGACCTGGAAGGGCGTGATTGGGAGGAACGGCCCCCCCGATCTGAACCCGAGCGGTGTTCTATTGTTGGACTTCTGTGCTCAACATGGATTTTCAATAATTAACACCATGTTCAAGCATAAGGGTGTCCATGTGTGCACTTGGCACCAGGACACCCTAGGCCGCAGTTCGATGATCGACTTTGTAGTCGTGTCATCGGATTTGCGGCCGCATGTTTTGGACACTCGGGTGAAGAGAGGGGCGGAGCTGTCAACTGATCACCACCTGGTGGTGGGTTGGCTCCGATGGTGGGGGAAGATGCCGGTCCGACCTGGCAGACCCAAACGCTCTGTGAGGGTCTGCTGGGAACGTCTGGCAGAATCTCCTGTCAGGAAGAGTTTCAACTCCCACCTCCGGCAGAGCTTTTCCCACGTCCCGGGGGAGGCGGGGGACATTGAGTCTGAGTGGACCATGTTCCGCGCCTCCATTGTTGAGGCGGCCGACCGGAGCTGTGGCCGTAAGGTCGTTGGTGCCTGTCGTGGCGGCAATCCCCGAACCCGCTGGTGGACACCGGCGGTAAGGGATGCCGTCAAGCTGAAGAAGGAGTCCTATCGGGCCGTTTTGGCCTGCGGGACTCCGGAGGCAGCTGACAGGTACCGGATGGCCAAGCGGAACGCGGCTTCGGCGGTTGCTGAGGCAAAAACCCGGGCGTGGGAGGAGTTCGGTGAGGCCATGGAGAATGACTTTCTGACGGCTTCGAGGAAATTCTGGTCCACCATCCGGCGTCTCAGGAGGGGGAAGCAGTGCAACGTCAACACTGTTTACAGTGGGGATGGCGTGCTGCTGACCTCGACTCGGGACGTCGTGAGTCGGTGGGGAGAATACTTCGAAGACCTCCTCAATTCCACCTACACGCCTTCCATTGAGGAAGCAGGGCCTGGAGACTCTGAGGCGGATTCTCCAATCTCTGGGGTCGAAGTCACTGAGGTAGTTAAAAAACTCCTCGGTGGCAGGGCCCCGGGGGTGGATGAGATCCGCCCAGAGTTCCTAAAGGCTCTGGATGTTGTGGGGCTGTCATGGCTGACACGCCTCTACAACGTTGCGTGGACATCGGGGACAGTGCCTCTGGATTGGCAGACTGGGGTGGTGGTTCCCCTCTTTAAGAAGGGGGACCGGAGGGTGTGTTCCAATTACAGGGGAATCACACTCCTCAGCCTCCCTGGTAAGGTCTATTCAGGGGTGCTGGAGAGGAGGGTCCGTCGGGAGGTCGAACCTCGGATTCAGGAGGAGCAGTGTGGCTTTCGTCCTGGCCGTGGAACAGTGGACCAGCTCTACACCCTCGGCAGGATCCTCGAGGGTGCATGGGAGTTCGCCCAACCAGTCCACATGTGTTTTGTGGACTTGGAGAAGGCGTTCGACCGTGTCCCTCGGGAGGTTCTGTGGAGGGTGCTTCGGGAGTACGGGGTGCCGAGCCAACTGATAAGGGCGGTTCGGTCCCTGTATCACCGATGCCAGAGTCTGGTCCGCATTTCTGGCAGTAAGTCGGATTCGTTCCCAGTGAGGGTTGGACTCCGCCAAGGCTGCCCTTTGTCACCGATTCTGTTCATAATTTTTATGGACAGAATTTCTAGGCGCAGCCGAGGCGTTGAGGGGGTCCGGTTTGGGGACCTCAGCATCGCGTCCCTGCTTTTTGCAGATGACGTGGTGCTGTTGGCTTCTTCAGGCCGTGATCTCCAGCTCTCGCTGGAACGGTTCGCAGCCGAGTGTGAAGCGGTCGGGATGAGGGTCAGCACCTCCAAATCCGAGTCCATGGTCCTCGATCGGAAAAGGGTGGAATGCCCTCTCCGGATCGGGGATGAGATCCTGCCCCAAGTGGAGGAGTTCAAGTATCTTGGAGTCTTGTTCACGAGTGAGGGGAGGATGGAGCGTGAGATCGACAGGCGGATCGGTGCAGCGTCGGCAGTAATGCGGACCCTGTACTGGTCCGTTGTGGTGAAGAGAGAGCTGAGCCAAAAGGCAAAGCTCTCAATTTACCGGTCGATTTACGCTCCTACCCTCACCTATGGTCACGAGCTATGGGTCATGACCGAAAGAACGAGATCTCGGATACAAGCGGCCGAAATGAGTTTTCTCCGCAGGATGTCCGGGCTCTCCCTTAGAGATAGGGTGAGAAGCTCGGTCATCCGGGAGAGACTCGGAGTAGAGTCGCTACTCCTCCACGTTGAGAGGAGCCAGATGAGGTGGCTCGGGCATCTTATCAGGATGCCTCCTGGACGCCTCCCTGGGGAGGTGTTCCGGGCATGTCCCACCGGTAGGAGACCCCGGGGACGACCCAGGACGCGCTGGAGAGACTATGTCTCTCAGCTGGCCTGGGAACGCCTTGGGATCCCCCGGGATGAGCTGGATGAAGTGGCTGGGGAGAGGGAAGTCTGGGAGTCCCTCCTAAAGCTGCTGCCCCCGCGACCCGACCCCGGATAAGCGGAAGAAGATGGATGGATGGATGGATGGATGGATCAGCTAAAAACCACAGCAATGAGCTGATATTACTGTACAGATCAAAACAATCAAAGCGAACCATTACATGAGAAAACGTCTTAGCATTTTTTTAGCATGACGTTTTGAAAACTACCGTATTTGCCGGTGTATTGGTCGACCTTTTTCGATCCAAAATCGACCGAAAAAAATCGACCTCGACTTATACACCGAGTCATAAAATTTAACTTCGTATTCATCGCTTCAAATGTGATGGTAACCAAGGCCGTTTCTCATGCATCTCATTGTGCGTTGCACTTAGAAAATTTGAACCGTGCGGTGTGCGCGAGTGCGCGGCCCGCTGGAAGTCCAATGAGGCGCCGCGATCTCCTGCGCGGTGCTTATAAAGTGCCGATCCGCTCGGCTTGGAGCTATTTCCGACCTCCCGTTGGTGCCGGGCGGCGTGCGCGAGCTCGCCGGCCGCGATCTCCTGCGCGGTGCTTATAAAGTGCCGATCCGCTCGGCTTGGAGCTATTTCCGACCTCCCGTTGGTGCCGGGCGGCGTGCGCGAGCTCGCCGGCCGCGATCTCCTGCGCGGTGCTTATAAAGTGCCGATCCGCTCGGCTTGGAGCTATTTCCGACCTCCCGTTGGTGCCGGGCGGCGTGCGCGAGCTCGCCGGTCGCGATCTCCTGCGCGGTGCTTATAAAGTGCCGATCCGCTCGGCTTGGAGCTATTTCCGACCTCCCGTTGGTGCCGGGCGGCGTGCGCGAGCTCGCCGGCCGCGATCTCCTGCGCGGTGCTTATAAAGTGCCGATCCGCTCGGCTTGGAGCTATTTCCGACCTCCCGTTGGTGCCGGGCGGCGTGCGCGAGCTCGCCGGCCGCGATCTCCTGCGCGGTGCTTATAAAGTGCCGATCCGCTCGGCTTGGAGCTATTTCCGACCTCCCGTTGGTGCCGGGCGGCGTGCGCGAGCTCGCCGGCCGCGATCTCCTGCGCGGTGCTTATAAAGTGCCGATCCGCTCGGCTTGGAGCTATTTCCGACCTCCCGTTGGTGCCGGGCGGCGTGCGCGAGCTCGCCGGCCGCGATCTCCTGCGCGGTGCTTATAAAGTGCCGATCCGCTCGGCTTGGAGCTATTTCCGACCTCCCGTTGGTGCCGGGCGGCGTGCGCGAGCTCGCCGGCCGCGATCTCCTCCGCGGTGCTTATAAAGTGCCGATCCGCTCGGCTTGGAGCTATTTCCGACCTCCCGTTGGTGCCGGGCGGCGTGCGCGAGCTCGCCGGCCGCGATCTCCTCCGCGGTGCTTATAAAGTGCCGATCCGCTCGGCTTGGAACTATTTCCGACCTCCCGTTGGTGCCGGGCGGCGTGCGCGAGCTCGCCGGCCGCGATCTCCTGCGCGGTGCTTATAAACAGCCGCATGCGCACGGCCTCCCGGAATTTGAACACATTTCGTCAATAAATTTCGCATATTGAATTTTGAAGTTTAATATAATGCAACAATTGAGCTCGACTTATACAAAGGATATATCATAAAATCGTAAATTTCCGTCGAATTTTAGGGGGTCGACTTATACACCGAGTCGACCTGTACACCGGCAAATACGGTATACGTTTCAACCAATAGTGTAGTGAAGGGTTACGAAGAGAAGCTGCAAAATTCATATGGAACAATATATATGTAGATCTGTCTATTCAACAATTTATATACTGGTGTGCAAAGAAAATGAAGACTGAAAAGGTCGCCGGTGAGCTGGACCCCCAATCACACTTGAATATGGGTGACAGTTGAAGTACTCTAAACCTTGGACTGGATGGTTGGTAAACGCCACCTTTCAAACGTACATTTACACTAGAATGATTTGAGAGTTTAGCATGAGCATGCAGCTATGGATATATACTGTATTTTTTTAAATTATGTGCTTACTCAGTGACCTAAAACAAAACTGTAGGCCGATAGCTTCACAAACAGGTTCAATTTAAAGTAGCAATAGTAGCAAAGCCATGCATCTATCTATCTGTCCATCCGTCCGTCCGTCCGTCCGTCCGTCCGTCCGTCCGTCCGTCCGTCCGTCCGTCCGTCCGTCCGTCCGTCCGTCCGTCCGTCTGTCTATCTATCTATCTATCTATCTATCTATCTATCTATCTATCTATCTATCTATCTATCTATCTATCTATCTATGTTGTATTCCACATATCCTGTTTATTCTATCTATCTATCTATCTATCTATCTATCTATCTATCTATCTATCTATCTATCTATCTATCTATCTGTCTGTCTGTCTGTCTGTCTGTCTGTCTGTCTGTCTGTCTGTCCGTCCGTCCGTCCGTCCGTCCGTCCGTCCGTCCGTCCGTCCGTCCGTCCGTCCATCCATCCATCCATCCATCCATCCATCCATCTATCTATCTATCTATCTATCTATGTATCTATCTGTCTATATTTCTTTGTAGTTATTCTATATCTAGATAGTTTCCACTCCTTTGGAATCTTAATGATATTTAGGAATGTGTGCTCACATACATGCCGAGAAGGCACTTGTCAACAAATAGAGTCATAGAATACGAGTCAAAGAATACGAGTCGTAACAAGGTGATTTTACATTATTGTTAGTAGCCAGGGCCGTGGACTCGGACTCGGGGACTCGGACTCGGTCGGACTCGGTCGTTTTTGCCGGACTCGGACTCGGTGCTGATTTTGACCGAGTCCACCGAGTCCGACAATAAAAAAAATACGTTCAATTTTATTTTCATCATGCTGCTGAGAATGCGCGTAGGAATACTGACCACAGCCCTGCTTACGATCAATGCGGCCACGTTGAGTCTCATTTAGGCTATTGTTTACATTATGTACCAATGTCAAGGCCGATTATGTCACCCAGCTTATATCATTGATGTGTTTCGATAGTTGTGGGGTTGTCACTAATTATTTGTGTTTAGATAAATGTCTGAGCTATAATGGTGTAATTAATGATTAAAAAATATTATCTTACATGTCCTGTGTTTCAGAATGGTTATTTAATTGGGTGAGAGTGTGTTTTCAAGCGTTTTGCCTCATGCCAATGGCAGTCAGGGCTAAGGGTGGGCTTCAATGACTATTTTTGTAAAGCCACGCATTTAATACCATGTCAAATAATATATTAGAGTGTAGGTTATGCTCCAATGTATCCACTTCTATCGGTTAAATTGTCAACCGTACATTTATGACTACGCCATGAGTGATCTACGTTATGAACTTGCACAACTCCGGTAGGGCAGGGAAAATGTTATCGATCCGACGTCCGATTGGAACGTCGCCTCACTTTTACGTCCGCGCTCTCAGCAAGGGATCCTATATGAGCCGAACCAGCCAGTGTGAAAGCAGTTGCGTTCGTTCTGCGTATATAATTAACTATTTTGTCCCTCGGATAATCATGGCATCCAGAAAGA
Organism: Syngnathus scovelli; assembly: GCF_024217435.2. NCBI lineage: Eukaryota > Metazoa > Chordata > Actinopteri > Syngnathiformes > Syngnathidae > Syngnathus > Syngnathus scovelli. The sequence goes on from NC_090853.1 coordinate 13,957,889, forward strand.
GTCATGTGTTAGCCTTGAATAAAGACTAAGCAGTCACATGAATTAACAGAAAAAACAGCCGGACTCGGACTCGGTGGTCAAGAGGCCGTACTCGGACTCGGTGCAAAAATCCGACCGAGTCCACAGCCCTGATTGTTACCACACTATTTTTTACAAATACACTAGTACAGCTATGTAGTATACAACATTTAACATTTACTGTTTAAATGAAAAGTTACACATGTCAATGGAAAATGAGCTACTTACAATGATTTTTGGCTCATCTGATAAAGAAAAATGTACTCACAATTTGCGCACCTCTCACATCGTGTCTGATATACTGTAAAACTGAAAATGCCAAACTAAGTTTGTTTTAGTGACAATCTAATGGCCCTCACTGCGTGTCCACCAGCATTGTTTTGACATGCAACATGCACATTTGTTTTGGTAGTGGTTTTGAAAAAACTCTTGAATCTTGGTTTTGATAGTCAAGGTGATAAGTCAACTCACCGATCAGCCGCAGACAGTTCCGGTGATTTATAGGGTGATGGAGTATTAGAATAAGAGTTTGGTGATGTGGTGTTGTCCACTCCAGATCTGGAAGAACCTTTTGTAAAGGGTCAAAGTTCCACATGGTTTGAAAAGAGAGAGAGAGGGAGAAAAAGCTTATTACTGAAATGAAGCACAATAACAGAATGTAACGGGTATTTTTTTTATATTGGCACTGAACACTGTTAACAGTTGTTACTGTTAAGAGGATCCATGAAGACACTGGGTAGCTTTCTAGAAGGCTAGCTAGATGCGAGTTAAGAGGATGTATGATAAATTGATTATTCAAGCAATAAACAATGATGAATATGTTACAATCTTGGATTTTATGGACAGCTGACTCAAAGATTACCCAGGTGATGGAAAGGCAAAAGCTTTCAGGAAGAACAGATTTGTTCACACTCCAAAACATGCAGTTTCATACAGGGTTGGGGAAGGTGGGCCAAAAAAACAAATCACCAGCGTTCTCTAACTCGCTGCCAGACAGGGCAGTTTGCCACCACTATGGTATAGAATGCAGCAGCCCGTCTCAAACGTGTCAGCCAATTACATCCTTCTGTCGGCACCAGAAGTGAGGCGCATTTTAAGACGTTTTAAACTCAAACAGAAAAATACCATCTATGTATTAAATGTTCATAACTAGAAATATCTACACAATTTAAGATTTCTAGCAATTATTAAAAGTTGACATGCAAAAAACATTATGGGGTAAAATCACGCAAGTCCTAATCGGCTCAATAATAATTTTTGTGTCTAAAAACTGAGCATCCGATAATGAAATTAATTCAAACTTTGATCGGATTAAAGATATTTTATCAATGTCAAAGTCACCATATTCACCTTTAATTTCCAGGTTACAGCAAAAATAAAGAAATTGGCCTCATTGTTCAAATACTTTTGGAGGGGAGTGTATGTGGGAGGGCAGTCAGCATGAACTTGCATGCATGTCACCGAGTACAGTAAGTGACTGCACTGCATGCTTCAAAGTCAATATTATTCCACCATAGCATCTGGACAGATGTTTTCTCCAGGAATGGAAGGAAATGAACTATTTTACAAAGAGAAAACAATTATGCCTCCATTTTGTGCAGCCATTTGTTCAGTCTTGTTGCAACATTTAGTAAATGAAACAATGCTTAATTTGTTTATTAAGAAAATTCCAGTTTGTCCACAAAAAAAAAAACAAACAGAAAAGGCCCTCACAGTAGAATAAAAATTGTTTAGTGTATAAGAAAAAAGAGATACCATTCAATGTTAATCTTTTATCACAGTGATCGAGAGGACACATGAGTAGCAGTTCACTGTATTCCTAACATAGAGGTGCAGATATGACACAGTAAATAGTGTGTTGAAATATACAATAGCGTGTCACATTGCCATATCAGATCGTAATCACTGGAAACATGATTTCTATTTCAACACCCCTAACGGCTAATGATGTCTTCTTGTTCTGTTTTACATATTTGATGATTAATTTGTGTGAAAAATAAACAAACAGCTTACATCTCAAAAAGCACTTCCATGTGTTTTTTTTTTTATTGGCTGTAATGAAGAAAATGCAATTAAACTTGAAATAAACAACGTCTATTTTGTATGTGTGTAGCGGCTCGGCGGCGCACTGGGTAGCACGTCCGCCTCACAGTTAGGAGGGTGCGGGTTCGATTCCACCTCCGGCCCTCCCTGTGCGGAGTTTGCATGTTCTCCCCGAGCCCGCGTGGGTTTTCTCCGGGCACTCCGGTTTCCTCCCACATCCCAAAAACATGCTTGGTAGGCTGATTGATCACTCCAAATTGTCCCTAGGTGTGAGTGCGCGTGCGAATGGTTGTTTGTCTCTGTGTGCCCTGCGATTGGCTGGCAACCAGTTCAGGGTGTCCCCCGCCTACTGCCCGATGACGGCTGGGATAGGCTCCAGCACGCCCGCGACCCCCGTGGGGACTAAGCGGTTCAGAAAATGGATGGATGGATGGATATTTTGTATGTGTCGCACATTTTATATGGCAAGCAAAAAAAAAAAAAAAAAAACCTATGTGCTCCAAGATAAAAAGCAAGATATAAGTGAATAAACAACAAAATCATTATAAAATTGTGAGAATAGCTGTAGATTTAAGATTACGTTTAAAGGAAGATTTTGTTGGAGATGAGCAGAATTCCAAAGGCAAAGAGTTCCACAGTGTTAGACTCTAGTAACTAAAATTATTTTAATCTGATTTGATTTGATATATTGAGGAGGGATTTACGTAAGGTGTCTGTTCGAAGTATAGTGAGCATGTCGGAAACATACAGTGAGCATTGAAAAACAAGTAAAATCTTGTAATCGATTCTTAACTAGAAGTCAATGAAACTGGAGCAATGTGCTCATATCTGTGTTTGCTAGCATTCTTGGTAGACCAATTTGTAAAAATTATTTTGAGTGCTTGATTTGTTAAAGCAAAAAAAAAGACCATTAAAGAAATTTTAAAAACTACAGATGAATAAATTAACCATATTTTCAGTCTCTGGCGGCTTCCTTGATCACCCTCATTTATTGATTCACCTCCTTTAAATGCCTGCCTTGTTTCTTACATGATAAAAGGCCGTAGAGGAAATATTAGTTAAAAACTAGAATTTGCAATTCCTGAAGAAATTGCGTGTGAAGGTGAAGAGGTTGAATAAATACTTGGGGAATGCTGCAGAATGATGTTGAAAAGAGTTGAATCGGTTGAAAAATGTAGAAATTACAAGGGAAAAAGGAAAATTGGGAAAATTGGGTGTGAATTTCAAAATCAAAAATTAGGAATTTTGGGTAAGTGGGAAGTTGTGGAATAGGTAGGAAAATGATGAACAGTTGAAAGGTGGAATGGGTTGAATAAGTTGAAAAATGTAGAAATTAGATTAGAAAAACAAAACTGTAGAGAATGTTTGGTAAGTGGGAAGTTGTGGAATAGGAAGGCAAAAGATGAACAGTTGAAAGTTGGTACGAGTTGAATCTGTTAAAAAATGTAGAAGTTTGAGCAAATCTTGAATCCTAATAGAGAATGAATGGGAATTAAAAGAAAAAAAAATGCGCCAAAATTTTGGGAAATTTGGAACAAAAGGAAAAAACGGCTTCAGGAGGTTCACTTTTGGGGTTAAAATGTTGAAACGGGTTTAATCGGGGAAAATTTGCAAAAGTTAGCGCAAATGTAGCTATTTAGGGCACTTAATGTCTAAATATGGTCACTTCCGGTTTGATTTGGGTCACTTCCGGTCTATTTGGGTCGCTTCCGGTTTGATTAGAGGAACTTCCGGGCTAGCTGAGGTCACTTCCGGTTTATTTGGGGTCACTTCCGGTTTAAAAAGGTCACTTCTGGTTTAAAAAGGTCACTTCCGGTTTGATTTGGGGTCACTTCCGGTTTGATTTGGGGTAACTTCCGGTTTACCTGAGGTCACTTCCAGTTCATTAGGGGTCAATTCCGGTTTGATTTGGGGCACTTCCAGTTCATTCCGCGTTCATTGGGGCACTTCAGGGTCAATCCAAGATGGCCGCCACTCTGGAAGTGGGGGTCAAGGCTTGAATTGTGGAAGTGGGGGTGAAGGGGGTGAATATGGTAAGCATAAGGTGAACAAAGTGAATAAAGTTGGAATGGGTTGAATCGGTTGAAAAATGTAGAAATTAGAAGGGAAAAACTAAATTTTTGGAAAATTTGGTGTGAATTTCAAAATTGAAAATTTGGAAATTTTGGTAAGTGGGAAGGTGTGGAATAGGTAGGCAAAAGATGAACAGTTGAAAGTTGGAACGAGTTGAATCGGTGGAAAAATGTAGAAATTAGAAGTGAAAAACTAAATTTTGTGAAATTTTGCAAAATTTTGTGCAAATTTTAAAAGTGAAAACGTGAAATTTTTGAATTTGGCAAGTTTGGGAATGTCCCCAATGTGATTTGAATGTGTTGAATTAAGTGAATTTCAAACTGGAGCAACGTAAATGTGAAATGTTGAATCTGCCATTAAGAATGAATGGGGAAGAATTTGCCGGAATTTTGTGAATTTTGCGAAAACGGAAAATTTTTTGAACGGAAAAAATGTAAGCACCCGTGTCATGAATATTTGGAATCAGTGAAAAGTGGAATGGAGTGAATCGGTTGAAGTATGTGGAAGTAGTTAAGCGTCAAAAAAGTGAGCGGAATAAGTAGAATAATAATAACTAGAATTTGCAATTCCTGAAGAAATTGCGTGTGAAGGTGAAGAGGTTGAATAAATACTTGGGGAATGTTGCAGAATGATGTTGAAAAGAGTTGAATCGGTTGAAAAATGTAGAAATTACAAGGGAAAAAGGAAATTTGGGAAAATTGGGTGTGAATTTCAAAATTGAAAATTTGGAATTTTGGGTAAGTGGGAAGTTGTGGAATAGGTAGGAAAATGATGAACAGTTGAAAGGTGGAATCGGTTGAATAAGTTGAAAATGTAGAAATTAGAGTAGAAAAACAAAATTGTAGAGAATTTTTGGTAAGTGGGAAGTTGTGGAATAGGAAGGCAAAAGAGGAACAGTTGAAAGTTGGAACGAGTTGAATCGGTTAAAAAATGTAGAAGTTAGAGCAAATCTTGAATCCTAATAGAGAATGAATGGGAATTAAAAGAAAAAAAAATTGCACCAAAAGTTTCTGAAATTTGGAACAAAAGGAAAGAAACGGCTTCAGGAGGTTCACTTTTGGGGTTAAAATGTTGAAATGGGTTTAATCGGGCAAAATTTGCAAAAGTTAGCGCAAATGTAGGTATTTAGGGCACTTAATGTTGAAATATGGTCATTTCCGGTTTGATTTGGGTTACTTCCGGTTTGATTAGAGGCACTTCCGGTCTAGCTGAGATCACTTCTGGTTTATTTGGGGTCACTTCCGGTTTAAAAAGGTCACTTCCGGTTTGATTTGGGGTCACTTCCGGTTTGATTTGGGGTCACTTCCGGTTTACCTGAGGTCACTTCCGGTTCATTTGGGGTCAATTCCGGTTTGATTTGGGGCACTTCCAGTTCATTCCGGGTTCATTGGGGCACTTCAGGGTCAATCCAAGATGGCCGCCACTCTGGAAGTGGGGGTCAAGGGTTGAATTGTGGAAGTGGGGGTGAAGGGGGTGAATATGGTAAGCATAAGGTGAACAAAGTGAATAAAGTTGGAATGGGTTGAATCGGTTGAAAAATGTAGAAATTAGAAGGGAAAAACTAAATTTTGGGAAAATTTGGTGTGAATTTCAAAATTGAAAATTTGGAAATTTTGCTAAGTGGGAAGGTGTGGAATAGGTAGGCAAAAGATGAACAGTTGAAAGTTGGAACGAGTTGAATCGGTGGAAAAATGTAGAAACTAGAAGTGAAAAACTAAATTTTGTGAAATTTTGCAAAATTTTGTGCAAATTTTAAAAGTGAAAACGTGAAATTTTTGAATTTGGCAAGTTTGGGAATGTCCCCAATGTGATTTGAATGTGTTGAAATAAGTGAATTTCAAACTGGAACAACAAAAATGTGAAATGTTGAATCTGCCATTAAGAATGAATGGGGAAAAAAATGCCACAAAATCGTGAATTTTGTGAAAACGGAAAATTTTTCGAACAAAAAAAATGTAAGCAGCCGTGTCATGAATATTTGGAATAAGTGAAAAGTGGAACGGAGTGAATCGGTTGAAGTATGTGGAAGGAGTTAAGCGTCAAAAAAGTGAGCGGAATAAGTAGAATAATAATAATAACTAGAATTTGCAATTCCTGAAGAAATTGCGTGTGAAGGTGAAGAGGTTGAATAAATACTTGGGGAATGTTGCAGAATGATGTTGAAAAGAGTTGAATCGGTTGAAAAATGTAGAAATTACAAGGGAAAAAGGAAATTTGGGAAAATTGGGTGTGAGTTACAAAATTGAAAATTTGGAATTTTGGGTAAGTGGGAAGTTGTGGAATAGGTAGGAAAATGATGAACAGTTGAAAGGTCGAATGGGTTGAATAAGTTGAAAAATGTAGAAATTAGATTAGAAAAACAAAATTGTAGAGAATTTTTGGTAAGTGGGAAGTTGTGGAATAGGAAGGCAAAAGAAGAACAGTTCAAAGTTGGAACAAGTTGAATCGGTTAAAAAATGTAGAAGTTAGAGCAAATCTTGAATCCTAATAGAGAATGAATGGGAATTAAAAGAAAAAAAATTGCACCAAAATTTTTTGAAATTTGGAACAAAAGGAAAAAAAACAGCTTTAGGAGGTTCACTTTTGGGGTTAAAATGTTGAAATGGGTTTAATCGGGCAAAATTTGCAAAAGTTAGCGCAAATGTAGGTATTTAGGGCACTTAATGTTGAAATATGGTCACTTCCGGTTTGATTTGGGTCACTTCCGGTCTATTTGGGTCACTTCCGGTTTGATTAGAGGCACTTCCGGTCTAGCTGAGGTCACTTTCGGTTTATTTGGGGTCACTTCCGGTTTAAAAAGGTCACTTCCGGTTTGATTTGGGGTCACTTCCGGTTTGATTTGGGGTCACTTCCGGTTTACCTGAGGTCACTTCCGGTTCATTTGGGGTCAATTCCGGTTTGATTTGGGGCACTTCCAGTTCATTCCGGGTTCATTGGGGCACTTCAGGGTCAATCCAAGATGGCCGCCACTCTGGAAGTGGGGGTCAAGGGTTGAATTGTGGAAGTGGGGGTGAAGGGGGTGAATATGGTAAGCATAAGGTGAACAAAGTGAATAAAGTTGGAATGGGTTGAATCGGTTGAAAAATGTAGAAATTAGAAGGGAAAAACTAAATTTTGGGAAAATTTGGTGTGAATTTCAAAATTGAAAATTTGCAAATTTTGCTAAGTGGGAAGGTGTGGAATAGGTAGGCAAAAGATGAACAGTTGAAAGTTGGAACGAGTTGAATCGGTGGAAAAATGTAGAAACTAGAAGTGAAAAACTAAATTTTGTGAAATTTTGCAAAATTTTGTGCAAATTTTAAAAGTGAAAACGTGAAATTTTTGAATTTGGCAAGTTTGGGAATGTCCCCAATGTGATTTGAATGTGTTGAAATAAGTGAATTTCAAACTGGAACAACAAAAATGTGAAATGTTGAATCTGCCATTAAGAATGAATGGGGAAAAAAATGCCACAAAATCGTGAATTTTGTGAAAACGGAAAATTTTTCGAACAAAAAAAATGTAAGCAGCCGTGTCATGAATATTTGGAATAAGTGAAAAGTGGAACGGAGTGAATCGGTTGAAGTATGTGGAAGGAGTTAAGCGTCAAAAAAGTGAGCGGAATAAGTAGAATAATAATAACTAGAATTTGCAATTCCTGAAGAAATTGCGTGTGAAGGTGAAGAGGTTGAATAAATACTTGGGGAATGCTGCAGAATGATGTTGAAAAGAGTTGAATCGGTAGAAAAATGTAGAAATTACAAGGGAAAAGGAAATTTGGGAAAATTGGGTGTGAATTTCAAAACTGAAATTTTGGAATTTTGGGTAAGTGGGAAGTTGTGGAATAGGTAGGAAAATGATGAACAGTTGAAAGGTGGAATGGGTTGAATAAGTTGAATGGGTTGAATAAGTTGAAAAAAGTAGAAATTAGAGTAGAAAACCAAAATTGAACAGTTGAAAGTTGGAACGAGTTGAATCGGTTAAAAAATGTAGAAGTTAGAGCAAATCTTGAATCCTAATAAAGAATGAATGGGAATTAAAAGAAAAAAAAATTGCGCCAAAATCTTTTGAAATTTGGAACAAAAGGAAAAAAAACGGCTTCAGGAGGTTCACTTTTGGGGTTAAAATGTAGAAACGGGTTTAATCGGTCAAAATTTGCAAAAGTTAGCGCAAATGTAGGTATTTTGGGCACTTAATGTTGAAATATGGTCACTTCCGGTTTGATTTGGGTCACTTCCGGTCTATTTGGGTCACTTCCGGTTTGATTAGAGGCACTTCCGGTCCAGCCGAGGTCACTTCCGGTTTATTAGGGGTCACTTCCGGTTTAAAAAGGTCACTTCCGGTTTGATTTGGGGTCACTTCCGGTTTGATTTGGGGTCACTTCCGGTTTACCTGAGGTCACTTCCGGTTAATTTGGGGTCAATTCCGGTTTGATTTGGGGCACTTCCAGTTCATTCCGGGTTCATTGGGGCACTTCAGGGTCAATCCAAGATGGCCGCCACTCTGGAAGTGGGGGTCAAGGGTTGAATTGTGGAAGTGGGGGTGAAGGGGGTGAATATGGTAAGCATAAGGTGAACAAAGTGAATAAAGTTGGAATGGGTTGAATCGGTTGAAAAATGTAGAAATTAGAAGGGAAAAACTAAATTTTGGGAAAATTTGGTGTGAATTTCAAAATTGAAAATTTGGAAATTTTGGTAAGTGGGAAGGTGTGGAATAGGTAGGCAAAAGATGAACAGTTGAAAGTTGGAACGAGTTGAATCGGTGGAAAAATGTAGAAACTAGAAGTGAAAAACTAAATTTTGTGAAATTTTGCAAAATTTTGTGCAAATTTTAAAAGTGAAAACGTGAAATTTTTGAATTTGGCAAGTTTGGGAATGTCCCCAATGTGATTTGAATGTGTTGAAATAAGTGAATTTCAAACTGGAACAACAAAAATGTGAAATGTTGAATCTGCCATTAAGAATGAATGGGGAAAAAAATGCCACAAAATCGTGAATTTTGTGAAAACGGAAAATTTTTCGAACAAAAAAAATGTAAGCAGCCGTGTCATGAATATTTGGAATAAGTGAAAAGTGGAACGGAGTGAATCGGTTGAAGTATGTGGAAGGAGTTAAGCGTCAAAAAAGTGAGCGGAATAAGTAGAATAATAATAATAATAAAGGACAGCAATAACAATAGTGTGAAGGTCTTCACCTTCACACTAACTAGAATTTGCAATTCCTGAAGAAATTGCGTGTGAAGGTGAAGAGGTTGAATAAATACTTGGGGAATGCTGCAGAATGATGTTGAAAAGAGTTGAATCGGTTGAAAAATGTAGAAATTACAAGGGAAAAGGAAATTTGGGAAAATTGGGTGTGAATTTCAAAACTGAAATTTTGGAATTTTGGGTAAGTGGGAAGTTGTGGAATAGGTAGGAAAAAGATGAACAGTTGAAAGGTGGAATGGGTTGAATAAGTTGAATGGGTTGAATAAGTTGAAAAAAGTAGAAATTAGAGTAGAAAACCAAAATTGAACAGTTGAAAGTTGGAACGAGTTGAATTGGTTAAAAAATGTAGAAGTTAGAGCAAATCTTGAATCCTAATAAAGAATGAATGGGAATTAAAAGAAAAAAAAATTGCGCCAAAATCTTTTGAAATTTGGAACAAAAGGAAAAAAAACGGCTTCAGGAGGTTCACTTTTGGGGTTAAAATGTAGAAACGGGTTTAATCGGTCAAAATTTGCAAAAGTTAGCGCAAATGTAGGTATTTTGGGCACTTAATGTTGAAATATGGTCACTTCCGGTTTGATTTGGGTCACTTCCGGTCTATTCGGGTCACTTCCGGTTTGATTAGAGGCACTTCCGGTCCAGCTGAGGTCACTTCCGGTTGAAAAAGGTCACTTCCGGTTTGATTTGGGGTCACTTCCGGTTTGATTTGGGGTCACTTCCGGTTTACCTGAGGTCACTTCCGGTTCATTTGGGGTCAATTCCGGTTTGATTTGGGGCACTTCCAGTTCATTCCGGGTTCATTGGGGCACTTCAGGGTCAATCCAAGATGGCCGCCACTCTGGAAGTGGGGGTCAAGGGTTGAATTGTGGAAGTGGGGGTGAAGGGGGTGAATATGGTAAGCATAAGGTGAACAAAGTGAATAAAGTTGGAATGGGTTGAATCGGTTGAAAAATGTAGAAATTAGAAGGGAAAAACTAAATTTTGGGAAAATTTGGTGTGAATTTCAAAATTGAAAATTTGGAAATTTTGCTAAGTGGGAAGGTGTGGAATAGGTAGGCAAAAGATGAACAGTTGAAAGTTGGAACGAGTTGAATCGGTGGAAAAATGTAGAAACTAGAAGTGAAAAACTAAATTTTGTGAAATTTTGCAAAATTTTGTGCAAATTTTAAAAGTGAAAACGTGAAATTTTTGAATTTGGCAAGTTTGGGAATGTCCCCAATGTGATTTGAATGTGTTGAAATAAGTGAATTTCAAACTGGAACAACAAAAATGTGAAATGTTGAATCTGCCATTAAGAATGAATGGGGAAAAAAATGCCACAAAATCGTGAATTTTGTGAAAACGGAAAATTTTTCGAACAAAAAAAATGTAAGCAGCCGTGTCATGAATATTTGGAATAAGTGAAAAGTGGAACGGAGTGAATCGGTTGAAGTATGTGGAAGGAGTTAAGCGTCAAAAAAGTGAGCGGAATAAGTAGAATAATAATAATAATAACTAGAATTTGCAATTCCTGAAGAAATTGCGTGTGAAGGTGAAGAGGTTGAATAAATACTTGGGGAATGTTGCAGAATGATGTTGAAAAGAGTTGAATCGGTTGAAAAATGTAGAAATTACAAGGGAAAAAGGAAATTTGGGAAAATTGGGTGTGTTACAAAATTGAAAATTTGGAATTTTGGGTAAGTGGGAAGTTGTGGAATAGGTAGGAAAATGATGAACAGTTGAAAGGTCGAATGGGTTGAATAAGTTGAAAAATGTAGAAATTAGATTAGAAAAACAAAATTGTAGAGAATTTTTGGTAAGTGGGTAGTTGTGGAATAGGAAGGCAAAAGAAGAACAGTTCAAAGTTGGAACAAGTTGAATCGGTTAAAAAATGTAGAAGTTAGAGCAAATCTTGAATCCTAATAGAGAATGAATGGGAATTAAAAGAAAAAAAATTGCACCAAAATTTTTTGAAATTTGGAACAAAAGGAAAAAAAACAGCTTTAGGAGGTTCACTTTTGGGGTTAAAATGTTGAAATGGGTTTAATCGGGCAAAAATTGCAAAAGTTAGCGCAAATGTAGGTATTTAGGGCACTTAATGTTGAAATATGGTCACTTTCGGTTTGATTTGGGTCACTTCCGGTCTATTTGGGTCACTTCCGGTTTGATTAGAGGCACTTCCGGTCTAGCTGAGGTCACTTCCGGTTTATTTGGGGTCACTTCCGGTTGAAAAAGGTCACTTCCGGTTTGATTTGGGGTCACTTCCGGTTTGATTTGGGGTCACTTCCGGTTTACCTGAGGTCACTACCGGTTCATTTGGGGTCAATTCCGGTTTGATTTGGGGCACTTCCAGTTCATTCCGGGTTCATTGGGGCACTTCAGGGTCAATCCAAGATGGCCGCCACTCTGGAAGTGGGGGTCAAGGGTTGAATTGTGGAAGTGGGGGTGAAGGGGGTGAATATGGTAAGCATAAGGTGAACAAAGTGAATAAAGTTGGAATGGGTTGAATCGGTTGAAAAATGTAGAAATTAGAAGGGAAAAACTAAATTTGGGGAAAATTTGGTGTCAATTTCAAAATTGAAAATTTGGAAATTTTGCTAAGTGGGAAGGTGTGGAATAGGTAGGCAAAAGATGAACAGTTGAAAGTTGGAACGAGTTGAATCGGTGGAAAAATGTAGAAACTAGAAGTGAAAAACTAAATTTTGTGAAATTTTGCAAAATTTTGTGCAAGTTTTAAAAGTGAAAACGTGAAATTTTTGAATTTGGCAAGTTTGGGAATGTCCCCAATGTGATTTGAATGTGTTGAAATAAGTGAATTTCAAACTGGAACAACAAAAATGTGAAATGTTGAATCTGCCATTAAGAATGAATGGGGAAAAAAATGCCACAAAATCGTGAATTTTGTGAAAACGGAAAATTTTCCGAACAAAAAAAATGTAAGCAGCCGTGTCATGAATATTTGGAATAAGTGAAAAGTGGAACGGAGTGAATCGGTTGAAGTATGTGGAAGGAGTTAAGCGTCAAAAAAGTGAGCGGAATAAGTAGAATAATAATAATAATAATAATAATAATAATAATAAAGGACAGCAATAACAATAGTGTGAAGGTCTTCACCTTCACACTAATAATAATAATAATAATAATAAAGGACAGCAATAACAATAGTGTGAAGGTCTTCACCTTCACACTAATAAAGGACAGCAATAACAATAGTGTGAAGGTCTTCACCTTCACACTAACTAGAATTTGCAATTCCTGAAGAAATTGCGTGTGAAGGTGAAGAGGTTGAATAAATACTTGGGGAATGCTGCAGAATGATGTTGAAAAGAGTTGAATCGGTTGAAAAATGTAGAAATTACAAGGGAAAAAGGAAATTTGGGAAAATTGGGTGTGAATTTCAAAATTGAAAATTTGGAATTTTGGGTAAGTGGGAAGTTGTGGAATAGGTAGGAAAATGATGAACAGTTGAAAGGTAGAATGGGTTGAATAAGTTGAAAATGTAGAAATTAGAGTAGAAAAACAAAATTGTAGAGAATTTTTGGTAAGTGGGAAGTTGTGGAATAGGAAGGCAAAAGAGGAACAGTTGAAAGTTGGAACGAGTTGAATCGGTTAAAAAATGTAGAAGTTAGAGCAAATCTTGAATCCTAATAGAGAATGAATGGGAATTAAAAGAAAAAAAAATTGCACCAAAAGTTTCAGAAATTTGGAACAAAAGGAAAAAACGGCTTCAGGAGGTTCACTTTTGGGGTTAAAATGTTGAAATGGGTTTAATCGGGCAAAATTTCCAAAAGTTAGCGCAAATGTAGGTATTTAGGGCACTTAATGTTGAAATATGGTCATTTCCGGTTTGATTTGGGTCACTTCCGGTTTGATTAGAGGCACTTCCGGTCTAGCTGAGGTCACTTCCGGTTTATTTGGGGTCACTTCCGGTTTAAAAAGGTCACTTCCGGTTGAAAAGGGTCACTTCCGGTTTGATTTGGGGTCACGTCCGGTTTGATTTGGGGTCACTTCCGGTTTACCTGAGGTCACTTCCGGTTCATTTGGGGTCAATTCCGGTTTGATTTGGGGCACTTCCAGTTCATTCCGGGTTCATTGGGGCACTTCAGGGTCAATCCAAGATGGCCGCCACTCTGGAAGTGGGGGTCAAGGGTTGAATTGTGGAAGCGGGGGTGAAGGGGGTGAATATGGTAAGCATAAGGTGAACAAAGTGAATAAAGTTGGAATGGGTTGAATCGGTTGAAAAATGTAGAAATTAGAAGGGAAAAACTAAATTTTGGGAAAATTTGGTGTGAATTTCAAAATTGAAAATTTGGAAATTTTGCTAAGTGGGAAGGTGTGGAATAGGTAGGCAAAAGATGAACAGTTGAAAGTTGGAACGAGTTGAATCGGTGGAAAAATGTAGAAACTATAAGTGAAAAACTAAATTTTGTGAAATTTTGCAAAATTTTGTGCAAATTTTAAAAGTGAAAACGTGAAATTTTTGAATTTGGCAAGTTTGGGAATGTCCCCAATGTGATTTGAATGTGTTGAAATAAGTGAATTTCAAACTGGAACAACAAAAATGTGAAATGTTGAATCTGCCATTAAGAATGAATGGGGAAAAAAATGCCACAAAATCGTGAATTTTGTGAAAACGGAAAATTTTTCGAACAAAAAAAATGTAAGCAGCCGTGTCATGAATATTTGGAATAAGTGAAAAGTGGAACGGAGTGAATCGGTTGAAGTATGTGGAAGGAGTTAAGCGTCAAAAAAGTGAGCGGAATAAGTAGAATAATAATAATAATAATAATAATAAAGGACAGCAATAACAATAGTGTGAAGGTCTTCACCTTCACACTAACTAGAAAATGCAATTTCTGGAGAAATTGCGTGTGAAGGCGAAGACTTTGAATCACTTCTTGGCGAATGCTGGCGAATTATGCTGAAACGAGTTGAATTACTTGAGAAATGTAGAAAATAGAAGTGAAAAACGGAATTTTGGAGAATTTGGTGGAATTTCAGAATTTTGGAGAATTTGGTTGAGTTTAAAATCTTAAAATGTGGAATTTATGGCAAGTGGAAATTTGGGGAATAGGTAGGAAAAAGATGAAGAGTTGAAAGTTGGAATGAGTTGAATCGGTTGAACAATGTGAAAATTAGAGTAGAAAAACACATTTTTGGAGAATTTGGTTGAATTTCAAATTTCAAAATTTGGAATTTTTTGTAAGGGGAAGTTGAGGAATAGGTAAGCAAAAGATGAAGAGTTGAAAGTTGGAATGGGTTGAATCGGTAGAGAAATGTAGAAATGAGCGTAGAAAAACGAAATTTTGGAGAATTTGGTTGAATTTCAAATTTGGGATTTTTGGTAAGTGGGAAGTTGTGTAATACGTAGGCAAAAGATGAAGAGTTGAAAGTTGGAATGGGTTGAATCGGTTGAAAAATGTACAAATTAGAGTCGAAAAACGAAATTTTGCAGAATTTGGTTGAATTTCAAATTTGGAATTTTTGGTAAGTGGGAAGTTGTGAAATAGGTAAGCAAAAGATGAAAAGTTGAAAGTTGGAATGGATTGAATCGGTTGCACAATGTAAAGATTAGAGTAGAAAAACAAAATGTTTGAGAATTTGGTTGAATTTCAAATTTTTAATTTTTGGTAAGTGGGAAATTGTGGAATAGGTAGGCAAAAGATGAAGAGTTGAAAGTTGGAATGGGTTGAATCGGTTGAACAATGTAGAAATTACAGTAGAAAAACGAAATTTTGGAGATTTTGGTTGAATTTCAAATTTGGAATTTTTGGTAAGTCGGAAGTTGTGGAATAGGTAGGCCAAAGATGAAGAGTTGAAAGTTGGAATGGGTTGAATCGGTTGAACAATGTAGAAATTAGAGTAGAAAAACAAAATGTTGGAGAATTTGGTTGAATTTCAAATATGGAATTTTTGGTAAGTGGGAAGTTGTGGAATAGGTAGGCAAAAGATGAAGAGTTGAAAGTTGGAATGGGTTGAATCGGTTGAACAATGTAGAAATTAGATTAGAAAAACGAAATTTTGGAGAATTTGGTTGAATTTCAAATTTGGAATTTTTGGTAAACGGGAAGTTGTGGAATAGGTAGGCAAAACATGAACAGTTGAAAGTTGGAATGAGTTGAATCGGTTAAAAATGTAGAAATTAGAGTAGAAAAACAAAATTTTTGAGAATTTGGTTGAATTCCAAATTTGGAATTTTTGGTAAGTCGGAAGTTGTGGAATAGGTAGGCAAAAGATGAAGAGTTGAAAGTTGGAATGGGTTGAATCGGTTGAACAATGTAGAAATTAGAGTAGAAAAACAAAATGTTGGAGAATTTGGTTGAATTTCAAATATGGAATTTTTGGTAAGTGGGAAGTTGTGGAATAGGTAGGCAAAAGATGAAGAGTTGAAAGTTGGAATGGGTTGAATCGGTTGAACAATGTAGAAATTAGATTAGAAAAACGAAATTTTGGAGAATTTGGTTGAATTTCAAATTTGGAATTTTTGGTAAACGGGAAGTTGTGGAATAGGTAGGCAAAAGATGAAGAGTTGAAAGTTGGAATGGGTTGAATCGGTTGAACAATGTAGAAATTAGATTAGAAAAACGAAATTTTGGAGAACTTGGTTGAATTTCAAATTTGGAATTTTTGGTAAACGTGAAGTTGTGGAATAGGTAGGCAAAACATGAACAGTTGAAAGTTGGAATGAGTTGAATCGGTTAAAAAATGTAGAAATTAGAGAAGAAAAACAAAATGTTGGAGAATTTGGTTGAATTTCAAATATGGAATTTTTGGTAAGTGGGAAGTTGTGGAATAGGTAGGCAAAACATGAACAGTTGAAAGTTGGAATGAGTTGAATCGGTTAAAAAATGTAGAAATTAGAGTAGAAAAACAAATTTTTTGAGAATTTGGTTGAATTCCAAATTTGAAAATTTGGAATTTTTCATAAGTTGGAAGTTGTGGAATAGTTAGAAAAAGATGAACAGTTGAAAGTTGGAATGGGTTGAATCGGTTGAAAAACGTAAAAGTTAGAGTGGAAAAACGAAATTTTGGAGAATTTGGTTGAATTTCAAATTTGGAATTTTTGGTAAGTGGGAAGTTGTGGAATAGGTAGCAAAAGATGAACAGTTGAAAGTTGGAATGAGTTGAATCGGTTGAACAATGTAGAAAAAAGTGGAATGATGTAAATGTGAAATGTCGAATCTGCCATTAAGAATGAATGGGGAAAAATTTGTCGTAAGTTCGCGAATTTTGCGAAATCGGAAAATTTTCGGAACGAGAAAAATGGAAGCGCTCATCTCGTGAATATTTGGAACACGTCAAAAGTGGAACGGAGTGAATCGGATGAACTATGTGGAAGAAGAAGCGGGACAAAAAAGTGTGGAGAATAAAATAGAAGAATAATAATAATAACTAGAATTTGCAATTCCTGAAGAAATTGCGTGTGAAGGTGAAGAGGTTGAATAAATACTTGGGGAATGTTGCAGAATGATGTTGAAAAGAGTTGAATCGGTTGAAAAATGTAGAAATTACAAGGGAAAAAGGAAATTTGGGAAAATTGGGTGTGAATTTCAAAATTGAAAATTTGGAATTTTGGGTAAGTGGGAAGTTGTGGAATAGGTAGGAAAATGATGAACAGTTGAAAGGTGGAATGGGTTGAATAAGTTGAAAATGTAGAAATTAGAGTAGAAAAACAAAATTGTAGAGAATTTTTGGTAAGTGGGAAGTTGTGGAATAGGAAGGCAAAAGAGGAACAGTTGAAAGTTGGAACGAGTTGAATCGGTTAAAAAATGTAGAAGTTAGAGCAAATCTTGAATCCTAATAGAGAATGAATGGGACTTAAAAGAAAAAAAAAATGCACCAAAAGTTTCTGAAATTTGGAACAAAAGGAAAGAAACGGCTTCAGGAGGTTCACTTTTGGGGTTAAAATGTTGAAATGGGTTTAATCGGGCAAAATTTGCAAAAGTTAGCGCAAATGTAGGTATTTAGGGCACTTAATGTTGAAATATGGTCATTTCCGGTTTGATTTGGGTCACTTCCGGTTTGATTAGAGGCACTTCCGGTCCAGCTGAGGTCACTTCCGGTTTATTTGGGGTCAATTCCGGTTGAAAAAGGTCACTTCCGGTTTAAAAAGGTCACTTCCGGTTTGATTTGGGGTCACTTCCGGTTTACCTGAGGTCACTTCCGGTTCATTTGGGGTCACTTCCGGTTTGATTTGGGTCACTTCCGGTCTATTAAGGTCACTTCCGGTTTGATTAGAGGCACTTCCGGTCTATTTAGGTCACTTCCGGTTTGATTAGAGGCACTTCCGGTCTAGCTGAGGTCACTTCCGGTTTATTTGGGGTCACTTCCGGTTTAAAAAGGTCACTTCCGGTTTGATTTGGGGTCACTTCCGGTTTGATTTGGGGTCACTTCCGGTTTACCTGAGGTCACTTCCGGTTCATTTGGGGTCAATTCCGGTTTGATTTGGGGCACTTCCAGTTCATTCCGGGTTCATTGGGGCACTTCAGGGTCAATCCAAGATGGCCGCCACTCTGGAAGTGGGGGTCAAGGGTTGAATTGTGGAAGTGGGGGTGAAGGGGGTGAATATGGTAAGCATAAGGTGAACAAAGTGAATAAAGTTGGAATGGGTTGAATCGGTTGAAAAATGTAGAAATTAGAAGGGAAAAACTAAATTTTGGGAAAATTTGGTGTGAATTTCAAAATTGAAAATTTGGAAATTTTGCTAAGTGGGAAGGTGTGGAATAGGTAGGCAAAAGATGAACAGTTGAAAGTTGGAACGAGTTGAATCGGTGGAAAAATGTAGAAACTAGAAGTGAAAAACTAAATTTTGTGAAATTTTGCAAAATTTTGTGCAAATTTTAAAAGTGAAAACGTGAAATTTTTGAATTTGGCAAGTTTGGGAATGTCCCCAATGTGATTTGAATGTGTTGAAATAAGTGAATTTCAAACTGGAACAACAAAAATGTGAAATGTTGAATCTGCCATTAAGAATGAATGGGGAAAAAAATGCCACAAAATCGTGAATTTTGTGAAAACGGAAAATTTTTCGAACAAAAAAAATGTAAGCAGCCGTGTCATGAATATTTGGAATAAGTGAAAAGTGGAACGGAGTGAATCGGTTGAAGTATGTGGAAGGAGTTAAGCGTCAAAAAAGTGAGCGGAATAAGTAGAATAATAATAATAACTAGAATTTGCAATTCCTGAAGAAATTGCGTGTGAAGGTGAAGAGGTTGAATAAATACTTGGGGAATGTTGCAGAATGATGTTGAAAAGGGTTGAATCGGTTGAAAAATGTAGAAATTACAAGGGAAAAAGGAAATTTGGGAAAATTGGGTGTGAGTTACAAAATTGAAAATTTGGAATTTTGGGTAAGTGGGAAGTTGTGGAATAGGTAGGAAAATGATGAACAGTTGAAAGGTCGAATGGGTTGAATAAGTTGAAAAATGTAGAAATTAGATTAGAAAAACAAAATTGTAGAGAATTTTTGGTAAGTGGGTAGTTGTGGAATAGGAAGGCAAAAGAAGAACAGTTCAAAGTTGGAACAAGTTGAATCGGTTAAAAAATGTAGAAGTTAGAGCAAATCTTGAATCCTAATAGAGAATGAATGGGAATTAAAAGAAAAAAAAATTGCACCAAAATTTTTTGAAATTTGGAACAAAAGGAAAAAAAACAGCTTTAGGAGGTTCACTTTTGGGGTTAAAATGTTGAAATGGGTTTAATCGGGCAAAATTTGCAAAAGTTAGCGCAAATGTAGGTATTTAGGGCACTTAATGTTGAAATATGGTCACTTCCGGTTTGATTTGGGTCACTTCCGGTCTATTTGGGTCACTTCCGGTTTGATTAGAGGCACTTCCGGTCTAGCTGAGGTCACTTCCGGTTTATTTGGGGTCACTTCCGGTTTAAAAAGGTCACTTCCGGTTTGATTTGGGGTCACTTCCGGTTTGATTTGGGGTCACTTCCGGTTTACCTGAGGTCACTTCCGGTTCATTTGGGGTCAATTCCGGTTTGATTTGGGGCACTTCCAGTTCATTCCGGGTTCATTGGGGCACTTCAGGGTCAATCCAAGATGGCCGCCACTCTGGAAGTGGGGGTCAAGGGTTGAATTGTGGAAGTGGGGGTGAAGGGGGTGAATATGGTAAGCATAAGGTGAACAAAGTGAATAAAGTTGGAATGGGTTGAATCGGTTGAAAAATGTAGAAATTAGAAGGGAAAAACTAAATTTTGGGAAAATTTGGTGTGAATTTCAAAATTGAAAATTTGGAAATTTTGCTAAGTGGGAAGGTGTGGAATAGGTAGGCAAAAGATGAACAGTTGAAAGTTGGAACGAGTTGAATCGGTGGAAAAATGTAGAAACTAGAAGTGAAAAACTAAATTTTGTGAAATTTTGCAAAATTTTGTGCAAATTTTAAAAGTGAAAACGTGAAATTTTTGAATTTGGCAAGTTTGGGAATGTCCCCAATGTGATTTGAATGTGTTGAAATAAGTGAATTTCAAACTGGAACAACAAAAATGTGAAATGTTGAATCTGCCATTAAGAATGAATGGGGAAAAAAATGCCACAAAATCGTGAATTTTGTGAAAACGGAAAATTTTTCGAACAAAAAAAATGTAAGCAGCCGTGTCATGAATATTTGGAATAAGTGAAAAGTGGAACGGAGTGAATCGGTTGAAGTATGTGGAAGGAGTTAAGCGTCAAAAAAGTGAGCGGAATAAGTAGAATAATAATAACTAGAATTTGCAATTCCTGAAGAAATTGCGTGTGAAGGTGAAGAGGTTGAATAACTACTTGGGGAATGTTGCAGAATGATGTTGAAAAGAGTTGAATCGGTTGAAAAATGTAGAAATTACAAGGGAAAAAGGAAATTTGGGAAAATTGGGTGTGAATTTCAAAATTGAAAATGTGGAATTTTGGGTAAGTGGGAAGTTGTGGAATAGGTAGGAAAATGATGAACAGTTGAAAGGTAGAATGGGTTGAATAAGTTGAAAATGTAGAAATTAGAGTAGAAAAACAAAATTGTAGAGAATTTTTGGTAAGTGGGAAGTTGTGGAATAGGAAGGCAAAAGAGGAACAGTTGAAAGTTGGAACGAGTTGAATCGGTTAAAAAATGTAGAAGTTAGAGCAAATCTTGAATCCTAATAGAGAATGAATGGGAATTAAAAGAAAAAAAAATTGCACCAAAAGTTTCAGAAATTTGGAACAAAAGGAAAAAACGGCTTCAGGAGGTTCACTTTTGGGGTTAAAATGTTGAAATGGGTTTAATCGGGCAAAATTTCCAAAAGTTAGCGCAAATGTAGGTATTTAGGGCACTTAATGTTGAAATATGGTCATTTCCGGTTTGATTTGGGTCACTTCCGGTTTGATTAGAGGCACTTCCGGTCTAGCTGAGGTCACTTCCGGTTTATTTGGGGTCACTTCCGGTTTAAAAAGGTCACTTCCGGTTGAAAAGGGTCACTTCCGGTTTGATTTGGGGTCACTTCCGGTTTGATTTGGGGTCACTTCCGGTTTACCTGAGGTCACTTCCGGTTCATTTGGGGTCAATTCCGGTTTGATTTGGGGCACTTCCAGTTCATTCCGGGTTCATTGGGGCACTTCAGGGTCAATCCAAGATGGCCGCCACTCTGGAAGTGGGGGTCAAGGGTTGAATTGTGGAAGCGGGGGTGAAGGGGGTGAATATGGTAAGCATAAGGTGAACAAAGTGAATAAAGTTGGAATGGGTTGAATCGGTTGAAAAATGTAGAAATTAGAAGGGAAAAACTAAATTTTGGGAAAATTTGGTGTGAATTTCAAAATTGAAAATTTGGAAATTTTGCTAAGTGGGAAGGTGTGGAATAGGTAGGCAAAAGATGAACAGTTGAAAGTTGGAACGAGTTGAATCGGTGGAAAAATGTAGAAACTATAAGTGAAAAACTAAATTTTGTGAAATTTTGCAAAATTTTGTGCAAATTTTAAAAGTGAAAACGTGAAATTTTTGAATTTGGCAAGTTTGGGAATGTCCCCAATGTGATTTGAATGTGTTGAAATAAGTGAATTTCAAACTGGAACAACAAAAATGTGAAATGTTGAATCTGCCATTAAGAATGAATGGGGAAAAAAATGCCACAAAATCGTGAATTTTGTGAAAACGGAAAATTTTTCGAACAAAAAAAATGTAAGCAGCCGTGTCATGAATATTTGGAATAAGTGAAAAGTGGAACGGAGTGAATCGGTTGAAGTATGTGGAAGGAGTTAAGCGTCAAAAAAGTGAGCGGAATAAGTAGAATAATAATAATAACTAGAATTTGCAATTCCTGAAGAAATTGCGTGTGAAGGTGAAGAGGTTGAATAAATACTTGGGGAATGCTGCAGAATGATGTTGAAAAGAGTTGAATCGGTTGAAAAATGTAGAAATTACAAGGGAAAAGGGAAATTTGGGAAAATTGGGTGTGAATTTCAAAATTGAAAATTTGGAATTTTGGGTGTGGGAAGTTGTGGAATAGGTAGGAAAATGATGAACAGTTGAAAGGTGGAATGGGTTGAATAAGTTGAATGGGTTGAATAAGTTGAAAAAAGTAGAAATTAGAGTAGAAAACCAAAATTGAACAGTTGAAAGTTGGAACGAGTTGAATCGGTTAAAAAATGTAGAAGTTAGAGCAAATCTTGAATCCTAATAAAGAATGAATGGGAATTAAAAGAAAAAAAAATTGCGCCAAAATCTTTTGAAATTTGGAACAAAAGGAAAAAAAACGGCTTCAGGAGGTTCACTTTTGGGGTTAAAATGTAGAAACGGGTTTAATCGGTCAAAATTTGCAAAAGTTAGCGCAAATGTAGGTATTTTGGGCACTTAATGTTGAAATATGGTCACTTCCGGTTTGATTTGGGTCACTTCCGGTCTATTTGGGTCACTTCTGGTTTGATTAGAGGCACTTCCGGTCCAGCTGAGGTCACTTCCGGTTTATTTGGGGTCACTTCCGGTTTAAAAAGGTCACTTCCGGTTTGATTTGGGGTCACTTCCGGTTTGATTTGGGGTCACTTCCGGTTTACCTGAGGTCACTTCCGGTTCATTTGGGGTCAATTCCGGTTTGATTTGGGGCACTTCCAGTTCATTCCGGGTTCATTGGGGCACTTCAGGGTCAATCCAAGGTGGCCACCACTCTGGAAGTGGGGGTCAAGGGTTGAATTGTGGAAGTGGGGGTGAAGGGGGTGAATATGGTAAGCATAAGGTGAACAAAGTGAATAAAGTTGGAATGGGTTGAATCGGTTGAAAAATGTAGAAATTAGAAGGGAAAAACTAAATTTTGGGAAAATTTGGTGTGAATTTCAAAATTGAAAATTTGGAAATTTTGCTAAGTGGGAAGGTGTGGAATAGGTAGGCAAAAGATGAACAGTTGAAAGTTGGAACGAGTTGAATCGGTGGAAAAATGTAGAAACTAGAAGTGAAAAACTAAATTTTGTGAAATTTTGCAAAATTTTGTGCAAATTTTAAAAGTGAAAACGTGAAATTTTTGAATTTGGCAAGTTTGGGAATGTCCCCAATGTGATTTGAATGTGTTGAAATAAGTGAATTTCAAACTGGAACAACAAAAATGTGAAATGTTGAATCTGCCATTAAGAATGAATGGGGAAAAAAATGCCACAAAATCGTGAATTTTGTGAAAACGGAAAATTTTTCGAACAAAAAAAATGTAAGCAGCCGTGTCATGAATATTTGGAATAAGTGAAAAGTGGAACGGAGTGAATCGGTTGAAGTATGTGGAAGGAGTTAAGCGTCAAAAAAGTGAGCGGAATAAGTAGAATAATAATAATAATAAAGGACAGCAATAACAATAGTGTGAAGGTCTTCACCTTCACACTAATAACTAGAATTTGCAATTCCTGAAGAAATTGCGTGTGAAGGTGAAGAGGTTGAATAAATACTTGGGGAATGCTGCAGAATGATGTTGAAAAGAGTTGAATCGGTTGAAAAATGTAGAAATTACAAGGGAAAAGGAAATTTGGGAAAATTGGGTGTGAATTTCAAAACTGAAATTTTGGAATATTGGGTAAGTGGGAAGTTGTGGAATAGGTAGGAAAATGATGAACAGTTGAAAGGTGGAATGGGTTGAATAAGTTGAATGGGTTGAATAAGTTGAAAAAAGTAGAAATTAGAGTAGAAAACCAAAATTGAACAGTTGAAAGTTGGAACGAGTTGAATCGGTTAAAAAATGTAGAAGTTAGAGCAAATCTTGAATCCTAATAAAGAATGAATGGGAATTAAAAGAAAAAAAAATTGCGCCAAAATCTTTTGAAATTTGGAACAAAAGGAAAAAAAACGGCTTCAGGAGGTTCACTTTTGGGGTTAAAATGTAGAAACGGGTTTAATCGGTCAAAATTTGCAAAAGTTAGCGCAAATGTAGGTATTTTGGGCACTTAATGTTGAAATATGGTCACTTCCGGTTTGATTTGGGTCACTTCCGGTCTATTTGGGTCACTTCCGGTTTGATTAGAGGCACTTCCGGTCCAGCTGAGGTCACTTCCGGTTTATTTGGGGTCACTCCCGGTTTGAAAAGGTCACTTCCGGTTTGATTTGGGGTCACTTCCGGTTTGATTTGGGGTCACTTCCGGTTTACCTGAGGTCACTTCCGGTTCATTTGGGGTCAATTCCGGTTTGATTTGGGGCACTTCCGGTTCATTCCGGGTTCATTGGGGCACTTCAGGGTCAATCCAAGATGGCCGCCACTCTGGAAGTGGGGGTCAAGGGTTGAATTGTGGAAGTGGGGGTGAAGGGGGTGAATATGGTAAGCATAAGGTGAACAAAGTGAATAAAGTTGGAATGGGTTGAATCGGTTGAAAAATGTAGAAATTAGAAGGGAAAAACTAAATTTTGGGAAAATTTGGTGTGAATTTCAAAATTGAAAATTTGGAAATTTTGCTAAGTGGGAAGGTGTGGAATAGGTAGGCAAAAGATGAACAGTTGAAAGTTGGAACGAGTTGAATCGGTGGAAAAATGTAGAAACTAGAAGTGAAAAACTAAATTTTGTGCAATTTTGCAAAATTTTGTGCAAATTTTAAAAGTGAAAACGTGAAATTTTTGAATTTGGCAAGTTTGGGAATGTCCCCAATGTGATTTGAATGTGTTGAAATAAGTGAATTTCAAACTGGAACAACAAAAATGTGAAATGTTGAATCTGCCATTAAGAATGAATGGGGAAAAAAATGCCACAAAATCGTGAATTTTGTGAAAACGGAAAATTTTTCGAACAAAAAAAATGTAAGCAGCCGTGTCATGAATATTTGGAATAAGTGAAAAGTGGAACGGAGTGAATCGGTTGAAGTATGTGGAAGGAGTTAAGCGTCAAAAAAGTGAGCGGAATAAGTAGAATAATAATAATAATAAAGGACAGCAATAACAATAGTGTGAAGGTCTTCACCTTCACACTAATAAAGGACAGCAATAACAATAGTGTGAAGGTCTTCACCTTCACACTAATAACTAGAATTTGCAATTCCTGAAGAAATTGCGTGTGAAGGTGAAGAGGTTGAATAAATACTTGGGGAATGCTGCAGAATGATGTTGAAAAGAGTTGAATCGGTTGAAAAATGTAGAAATTACAAGGGAAAAGGAAATTTGGGAAAATTGGGTGTGAATTTCAAAACTGAAATTTTGGAATATTGGGTAAGTGGGAAGTTGTGGAATAGGTAGGAAAATGATGAACAGTTGAAAGGTGGAATGGGTTGAATAAGTTGAATGGGTTGAATAAGTTGAAAAAAGTAGAAATTAGAGTAGAAAACCAAAATTGAACAGTTGAAAGTTGGAACGAGTTGAATCGGTTAAAAAATGTAGAAGTTAGAGCAAATCTTGAATCCTAATAAAGAATGAATGGGAATTAAAAGAAAAAAAAATTGCGCCAAAATCTTTTGAAATTTGGAACAAAAGGAAAAAAAACGGCTTCAGGAGGTTCACTTTTGGGGTTAAAATGTAGAAACGGGTTTAATCGGTCAAAATTTGCAAAAGTTAGCGCAAATGTAGGTATTTTGGGCACTTAATGTTGAAATATGGTCACTTCCGGTTTGATTTGGGTCACTTCCGGTCTATTTGGGTCACTTCCGGTTTGATTAGAGGCACTTCCGGTCCAGCTGAGGTCACTTCCGGTTTATTTGGGGTCACTCCCGGTTTGAAAAGGTCACTTCCGGTTTGATTTGGGGTCACTTCCGGTTTGATTTGGGGTCACTTCCGGTTTACCTGAGGTCACTTCCGGTTCATTTGGGGTCAATTCCGGTTTGATTTGGGGCACTTCCGGTTCATTCCGGGTTCATTGGGGCACTTCAGGGTCAATCCAAGATGGCCGCCACTCTGGAAGTGGGGGTCAAGGGTTGAATTGTGGAAGTGGGGGTGAAGGGGGTGAATATGGTAAGCATAAGGTGAACAAAGTGAATAAAGTTGGAATGGGTTGAATCGGTTGAAAAATGTAGAAATTAGAAGGGAAAAACTAAATTTTGGGAAAATTTGGTGTGAATTTCAAAATTGAAAATTTGGAAATTTTGCTAAGTGGGAAGGTGTGGAATAGGTAGGCAAAAGATGAACAGTTGAAAGTTGGAACGAGTTGAATCGGTGGAAAAATGTAGAAACTAGAAGTGAAAAACTAAATTTTGTGCAATTTTGCAAAATTTTGTGCAAATTTTAAAAGTGAAAACGTGAAATTTTTGAATTTGGCAAGTTTGGGAATGTCCCCAATGTGATTTGAATGTGTTGAAATAAGTGAATTTCAAACTGGAACAACAAAAATGTGAAATGTTGAATCTGCCATTAAGAATGAATGGGGAAAAAAATGCCACAAAATCGTGAATTTTGTGAAAACGGAAAATTTTTCGAACAAAAAAAATGTAAGCAGCCGTGTCATGAATATTTGGAATAAGTGAAAAGTGGAACGGAGTGAATCGGTTGAAGTATGTGGAAGGAGTTAAGCGTCAAAAAAGTGAGCGGAATAAGTAGAATAATAATAATAATAAAGGACAGCAATAACAATAGTGTGAAGGTCTTCACCTTCACACTAATAATAATAAAGGACAGCAATAACAATAGTGTGAAGGTCTTCACCTTCACACTAATTTGCAATTCCTGAAGAAATTGCGTGTGAAGGTGAAGAGGTTGAATAAATACTTGGGGAATGTTGCAGAATGATGTTGAAAAGAGTTGAATCGGTTGAAAAATGTAGAAATTACAAGGGAAAAAGGAAATTTGGGAAAATTGGGTGTGAGTAACAAAATTGAAAATTTGGAATTTTGGGTAAGTGGGAAGTTGTGGAATAGGTAGGAAAATGATGAACAGTTGAAAGGTCGAATGGGTTGAATAAGTTGAAAAATGTAGAAATTAGATTAGAAAAACAAAATTGTAGAGAATTTTTGGTAAGTGGGTAGTTGTGGAATAGGAAGGCAAAAGAAGAACAGTTCAAAGTTGGAAACAGTTGAATCGGTTAAAAAATGTAGAAGCAAATCTTGAATCCTAATAGAGAATGAATGGGAATTAAAAGAAAAAAAATTGCACCAAAATTTTTTGAAATTTGGAACAAAAGGAAAAAAACAGCTTTAGGAGGTTCACTTTTGGGGTTAAAATGTTGAAATGGGTTTAATCGGGCAAAATTTGCAAAAGTTAGCGCAAATGTAGGTATTTAGGGCACTTAATGTTGAAATATGGTCACTTCCGGTTTGATTTGGGTCACTTCCGGTCTATTTGGGTCACTTCCGGTTTGATTAGAGGCACTTCCGGTCTAGCTGAGGTCACTTCCGGTTTATTTGGGGTCACTTCTGGTTGAAAAAGGTCACTTCCGGTTTGATTTGGGGTCACTTCCGGTTTGATTTGGGGTCACTTCCGGTTTACCTGAGGTCACTTCCGGTTCATTTGGGGTCAATTGCGGTTTGATTTGGGGCACTTCCAGTTCATTCCGGGTTCATTGGGGCACTTCAGGGTCAATCCAAGATGGCCGCCACTCTGGAAGTGGGGGTCAAGGGTTGAATTGTGGAAGTGGGGGTGAAGGGGGTGAATATGGTAAGCATAAGGTGAACAAAGTGAATAAAGTTGGAATGGGTTGAATCGGTTGAAAAATGTAGAAATTAGAAGGGAAAAACTAAATTTTGGGAAAATTTGGTGTGAATTTCAAAATTGAAAATTTGGAAATTTTGCTAAGTGGGAAGGTGTGGAATAGGTAGGCAAAAGATGAACAGTTGAAAGTTGGAACGAGTTGAATCGGTGGAAAAATGTAGAAGCTAGAAGTGAAAAACTAAATTTTGTGAAATTTTGCAAAATTTTGTGCAAATTTTAAAAGTGAAAACGTGAAATTTTTGAATTTGGCAAGTTTGGGAATGTCCCCAATGTGATTTGAATGTGTTGAAATAAGTGAATTTCAAACTGGAACAACAAAAATGTGAAATGTTGAATCTGCCATTAAGAATGAATGGGGAAAAAAATGCCACAAAATCGTGAATTTTGTGAAAACGGAAAATTTTTCGAACAAAAAAAATGTAAGCAGCCGTGTCATGAATATTTGGAATAAGTGAAAAGTGGAACGGAGTGAATCGGTTGAAGTATGTGGAAGGAGTTAAGCGTCAAAAAAGTGAGCGGAATAAGTAGAATAATAATAATAATAATAATAATAATAAAGGACAGCAATAACAATAGTGTGAAGGTCTTCACCTTCACACTAATAATAATAATAATAATAATAAAGGACAGCAATAACAATAGTGTGAAGGTCTTCACCTTCACACTAATAATAACTAGAATTTGCAATTCCTGAAGAAATTGCGTGTGAAGGTGAAGAGGTTGAATAAATACTTGGGGAATGTTGCAGAATGATGTTGAAAAGAGTTGAATCGGTTGAAAAATGTAGAAATTACAAGGGAAAAAGGAAATTTGGGAAAATTGGGTGTGAATTTCAAAATTGAAAATTTGGAATTTTGGGTAAGTGGGAAGTTGTGAAATAGGTAGGAAAATGATGAACA
The DNA here is from genome assembly GCF_024217435.2 of Syngnathus scovelli. Taxonomy (NCBI): domain Eukaryota; kingdom Metazoa; phylum Chordata; class Actinopteri; order Syngnathiformes; family Syngnathidae; genus Syngnathus; species Syngnathus scovelli. Next base: position 13,986,124 of record NC_090853.1, read on the forward strand.
GTTGAAAGGTGGAATGGGTTGAATAAGTTGAAAATGTAGAAATTAGAGTAGAAAAACAAAATTGTAGAGAATTTTTGGTAAGTGGGAAGTTGTGGAATAGGAAGGCAAAAGAGGAACAGTTGAAAGTTGGAACGAGTTGAATCAGTTAAAAAATGTAGAAGTTAGAGCAAATCTTGAATCCTAATAGAGAATGAATGGGAATTAAAAGAAAAAAAAATTGCACCAAAAGTTTCTGAAATTTGGAACAAAAGGAAAAAAACGGCTTCAGGAGGTTCACTTTTGGGGTTAAAAAGTTGAAATGGGTTTAATCGGGCAAAATTTGCAAAAGTTAGCGCAAATGTAGGTATTTAGGGCACTTAATGTTGAAATATGGTCACTTCCGGTTTGATTTGGGTCACTTCCGGTTTGATTAGAGGCACTTCCGGTCTAGCTGAGGTCACTTCCGGTTTATTTGGGGTCACTTCCGGTTTAAAAAGGTCACTTCCGGTTGAAAAAGGTCACTTCCGGTTTGATTTGGGGTCACTTCCGGTTTACCTGAGGTCACTTCCGGTTCATTTGGGGTCACTTCCGGTTTGATTTGGGTCACTTCCGGTCTATTTAGGTCACTTCCGGTTTGATTAGAGGCACTTCCGGTCTATTTAGGTCACTTCCGGTTTGATTAGAGGCACTTCCGGTCTAGCTGAGGTCACTTCCGGTTTATTTGGGGTCACTTCCGGTTGAAAAAGGTCACTTCCGGTTTGATTTGGGGTCACTTCCGGTTTGTTTTGGGGTCACTTCCGGTTTACCTGAGGTCACTTCCGGTTCATTTGGGGTCAATTCCGGTTTGATTTGGGGCACTTCCAGTTCATTCCGGGTTCATTGGGGCACTTCAGGGTCAATCCAAGATGGCCGCCACTCTGGAAGTGGGGGTCAAGGGTTGAATTGTGGAAGTGGGGGTGAAGGGGGTGAATATGGTAAGCATAAGGTGAACAAAGTGAATAAAGTTGGAATGGGTTGAATCGGTTGAAAAATGTAGAAATTAGAAGGGAAAAACTACATTTTGGGAAAATTTGGTGTGAATTTCAAAATTGAAAATTTGGAAATTTTGCTAAGTGGGAAGGTGTGGAATAGGTAGGCAAAAGATGAACAGTTGAAAGTTGGAACGAGTTGAATCGGTGGAAAAATGTAGAAACTAGAAGTGAAAAACTAAATTTTGTGAAATTTTGCAAAATTTTGTGCAAATTTTAAAAGTGAAAACGTGAAATTTTTGAATTTGGCAAGTTTGGGAATGTCCCCAATGTGATTTGAATGTGTTGAAATAAGTGAATTTCAAACTGGAACAACAAAAATGTGAAATGTTGAATCTGCCATTAAGAATGAATGGGGAAAAAAATGCCACAAAATCGTGAATTTTGTGAAAACGGAAAATTTTTCGAACAAAAAAAATGTAAGCAGCCGTGTCATGAATATTTGGAATAAGTGAAAAGTGGAACGGAGTGAATCGGTTGAAGTATGTGGAAGGAGTTAAGCGTCAAAAAAGTGAGCGGAATAAGTAGAATAATAATAACTAGAATTTGCAATTCCTGAAGAAATTGCGTGTGAAGGTGAAGAGGTTGAATAAATACTTGGGGAATGTTGCAGAATGATGTTGAAAAGAGTTGAATCGGTTGAAAAATGTAGAAATTACAAGGGAAAAAGGAAATTTGGGAAAATTGGGTGTGAGTTTCAAAATTGAAAATTTGGAATTTTGGGTAAGTGGGAAGTTGTGGAATAGGTAGGAAAATGATGAACAGTTGAAAGGTGGAATGGGTTGAATAAGTTGAAAATGTAGAAATTAGAGTAGAAAAACAAAATTGTAGAGAATTTTTGGTAAGTGGGAAGTTGTGGAATAGGAAGGCAAAAGAGGAACAGTTGAAAGTTGGAACGAGTTGAATCGGTTAAAAAATGTAGAAGTTAGAGCAAATCTTGAATCCTAATAGAGAATGAATGGGAATTAAAAGAAAAAAAAATTGCACCAAAAGTTTCTGAAATTTGGAAGAAAAGGAAAGAAACGGCTTCAGGAGGTTCACTTTTGGGGTTAAAATGTTGAAATGGGTTTAATCGGGCAAAATTTGCAAAAGTTAGCGCAAATGCAGGTATTTAGGGCACTTAATGTTGAAATATGGTCATTTCCGGTTTGATTTGGGTCACTTCCGGTTTGATTAGAGGCACTTCCGGTCTAGCTGAGGTCACTTCCGGTTTATTTGGGGTCACTTCCTGTTTAAAAAGGTCACTTCCGGTTGAAAAAGGTCACTTCCGGTTTGATTTGGGGTCACTTCCGGTTTACCTGAGGTCACTTCCGGTTCATTTGGGGTCAATTCCGGTTTGATTAGAGGCACTTCCGGTCTAGCTGAGGTCACTTCCGGTTTATTTGGGGTCACTTCCGGTTTTAAAAGGTCACTTCCGGTTTGATTTGGGGTCACTTCCGGTTTGATTTGGGGACACTTCCGGTTTACCTGAGGTCACTTCCGGTTTACCTGAGGTCACTTCCGGTTCATTTGGGGTCAATTCCGGTTTGATTTGGGGCACTTCCAGTTCATTCCGGGTTCATTGGGGCACTTCAGGGTCAATCCAAGATGGCCGCCACTCTGGAAGTGGGGGTCAAGGGTTGAATTGTGGAAGTGGGGGTGAAGGGGGTGAATATGGTAAGCATAAGGTGAACAAAGTGAATAAAGTTGGAATGGGTTGAATCGGTTGAAAAATGTAGAAATTAGAAGGGAAAAACTAAATTTTGGGAAAATTTGGTGTGAATTTCAAAATTGAAAATTTGGAAATTTTGCTAAGTGGGAAGGTGTGGAATAGGTAGGCAAAAGATGAACAGTTGAAAGTTGGAACGAGTTGAATCGGTGGAAAAATGTAGAAACTAGAAGTGAAAAAGTAAATTTTGTGAAATTTTGCAAAATTTTGTGCAAATTTTAAAAGTGAAAACGTGAAATTTTTGAATTTGGCAAGTTTGGGAATGTCCCCAATGTGATTTGAATGTGTTGAAATAAGTGAATTTCAAACTGGAACAACAAAAATGTGAAATGTTGAATCTGCCATTAAGAATGAATGGGGAAAAAAATGCCACAAAATCGTGAATTTTGTGAAAACGGAAAATTTTTCGAACAAAAAAAATGTAAGCAGCCGTGTCATGAATATTTGGAATAAGTGAAAAGTGGAACGGAGTGAATCGGTTGAAGTATGTGGAAGGAGTTAAGCGTCAAAAAAGTGAGCGGAATAAGTAGAATAATAATAACTAGAATTTGCAATTCCTGAAGAAATTGCGTGTGAAGGTGAAGAGGTTGAATAAATACTTGGGGAATGTTGCAGAATGATGTTGAAAAGAGTTGAATCGGTTGAAAAATGTAGAAATTACAAGGGAAAAAGGAAATTTGGGAAAATTGGGTGTGAATTTCAAAATTGAAAATTTGGAATTTTGGGTAAGTGGGAAGTTGTGGAATAGGTAGGAAAATGATGAACAGTTGAAAGGTGGAATGGGTTGAATAAGTTGAAAATGTAGAAATTAGAGTAGAAAAACAAAATTGTAGAGAATTTTTGGTAAGTGGGAAGTTGTGGAATAGGAAGGCAAAAGAGGAACAGTTGAAAGTTGGAACGAGTTGAATCGGTTAAAAAATGTAGAAGTTAGAGCAAATCTTGAATCCTAATAGAGAATGAATGGGAATTAAAAGAAAAAAAATTGCACCAAAAGTTTCTGAAATTTGGAACAAAAGGAAAGAAACGGCTTCAGGAGGTTCACTTTTGGGGTTAAAATGTTGAAATGGGTTTAATCGGGCAAAATTTGCAAAAGTTAGCACAAATGTAGGTATTTAGGGCACTTAATGTTGAAATATGGTCATTTCCGGTTTGATTTGGGTCACTTCCGGTTTGATTAGAGGCACGTCCGGTCCAGCTGAGGTCACTTCCGGTTTATTTGGGGTCACTTCTGGTTGAAAAAGGTCACTTCCGGTTTAAAAAGGTCACTTCCGGTTTGATTTGGGGTCACTTCCGGTTTACCTGAGGTCACTTCCGGTTCATTTGGGGTCACTTCCGGTTTGATTTGGGTCACTTCCGGTCTATTAAGGTCACTTCCGGTTTGATTAGAGGCACTTCCGGTCTATTTAGGTCACTTCCGGTTTGATTAGAGGCACTTCCGGTCTAGCTGAGGTCACTTCCGGTTTATTTGGGGTCACTTCCGGTTTAAAAAGGTCACTTCCGGTTTGATTTGGGGTCACTTCCGGTTTGATTTGGGGTCACTTCCGGTTTACCTGAGGTCACTTCCGGTTCATTTGGGGTCAATTCCGGTTTGATTTGGGGCACTTCCAGTTCATTCCGGGTTCATTGGGGCACTTCAGGGTCAATCCAAGATGGCCGCCACTCTGGAAGTGGGGGTCAAGGGTTGAATTGTGGAAGTGGGGGTGAAGGGGGTGAATATGGTAAGCATAAGGTGAACAAAGTGAATAAAGTTGGAATGGGTTGAATCGGTTGAAAAATGTAGAAATTAGAAGGGAAAAACTAAATTTTGGGAAAATTTGGTGTGAATTTCAAAATTGAAAATTTGGAAATTTTGCTAAGTGGGAAGGTGTGGAATAGGTAGGCAAAAGATGAACAGTTGAAAGTTGGAACGAGTTGAATCGGTGGAAAAATGTAGAAACTAGAAGTGAAAAACTAAATTTTGTGAAATTTTGCAAAATTTTGTGCAAATTTTAAAAGTGAAAACGTGAAATTTTTGAATTTGGCAAGTTTGGGAATGTCCCCAATGTGATTTGAATGTGTTGAAATAAGTGAATTTCAAACTGGAACAACAAAAATGTGAAATGTTGAATCTGCCATTAAGAATGAATGGGGAAAAAAATGCCACAAAATCGTGAATTTTGTGAAAACGGAAAATTTTTCGAACAAAAAAAATGTAAGCAGCCGTGTCATGAATATTTGGAATAAGTGAAAAGTGGAACGGAGTGAATCGGTTGAAGTATGTGGAAGGAGTTAAGCGTCAAAAAAGTGAGCGGAATAAGTAGAATAATAATAATAATAACTAGAATTTGCAATTCCTGAAGAAATTGCGTGTGAAGGTGAAGAGGTTGAATAAATACTTGGGGAATGTTGCAGAATGATGTTGAAAAGAGTTGAATCGGTTGAAAAATGTAGAAATTACAAGGGAAAAAGGAAATTTGGGAAAATTCGGTGTGAATTTCAAAATTGAAAATTTGGAATTTTGGGTAAGTGGGAAGTTGTGGAATAGGTAGGAAAATGATGAACAGTTGAAAGGTGGAATGGGTTGAATAAGTTGAAAATGTAGAAATTAGAGTAGAAAAACAAAATTGTAGAGAATTTTTGGTAAGTGGGAAGTTGTGGAATAGGAAGGCAAAAGAGGAACAGTTGAAAGTTGGAACGAGTTGAATCGGTTAAAAAATGTAGAAGTTAGAGCAAATCTTGAATCCTAATAGAGAATGAATGGGAATTAAAAGAAAAAAAAATTGCACCAAAAGTTTCTGAAATTTGGAACAAAAGGAAAAAAAACGGCTTCAGGAGGTTCACTTTTGGGGTTAAAATGTTGAAATGGGTTTAATCGGGCAAAATTTGCAAAAGTTAGCGCAAATGTAGGTATTTAGGGCACTTAATGTTGAAATATGGTCATTTCCGGTTTGATTTGGGTCACTTCCGGTTTGATTAGAGGCACTTCCGGTCTAGCTGAGGTCACTTCCGGTTTATTTGGGGTCACTTCCGGTTTAAAAAGGTCACTTCCGGTTGAAAAAGGTCACTTCCGGTTTGATTTGGGGTCACTTCCGGTTTGATTTGGGGTCACTTCCGGTTTACCTGAGGTCACTTCCGGTTCATTTGGGGTCAATTCCGGTTTGATTTGGGGCACTTCCAGTTCATTCCGGGTTCATTGGGGCACTTCAGGGTCAATCCAAGATGGCCGCCACTCTGGAAGTGGGGGTCAAGGGTTGAATTGTGGAAGTGGGGGTGAAGGGGGTGAATATGGTAAGCATAAGGTGAACAAAGTGAATAAAGTTGGAATGGGTTGAATCGGTTGAAAAATGTAGAAATTAGAAGGGAAAAACTAAATTTTGGGAAAATTTGGTGTGAATTTCAAAATTGAAAATTTGGAAATTTTGCTAAGTGGGAAGTTGTGGATTAGGAAGGCAAAAGATGAACAGTTGAAAGTTGGAACGAGTTGAATCGGTGGGAAAATGTAGAAACTAGAAGTGAAAAACTAAATTTTGTGAAATTTTGCAGAATTTTGTGCAAATTTTAAAAGTGAAAACGTGAAATGTTTGAATTTGGCAAGCTTGGGAATGTCCCCAATGTGATTTGAATGTGTTGAAATAAGTGAATTTCAAACTGGAACAACAAAAATGTGAAATGTTGAATCTGCCATTAAGAATGAATGGGGAAAAAAATGCCACAAAATCGTGAATTTTGTGAAAACGGAAAATTTTTCGAACAAAAAAAATGTAAGCAGCCGTGTCATGAATATTTGGAATAAGTGAAAAGTGGAACGGAGTGAATCGGTTGAAGTATGTGGAAGGAGTTAAGCGTCAAAAAAGTGAGCGGAATAAGTAGAATAATAATAATAACTAGAATTTGCAATTCCTGAAGAAATTGCGTGTGAAGGTGAAGAGGTTGAATAAATACTTGGGGAATGTTGCAGAATGATGTTGAAAAGAGTTGAATCGGTTGAAAAATGTAGAAATTACAAGGGAAAAAGGAAATTTGGGAAAATTGGGTGTGAGTTACAAAATTGAAAATTTGGAATTTTGGGTAAGTGGGAAGTTGTGGAATAGGTAGGAAAATGATGAACAGTTGAAAGGTCGAATGGGTTGAATAAGTTGAAAAATGTAGAAATTAGATTAGAAAAACAAAATTGTAGAGAATTTTTGGTAAGTGGGTAGTTGTGGAATAGGAAGGCAAAAGAAGAACAGTTCAAAGTTGGAACAAGTTGAATCGGTTAAAAAATGTAGAAGTTAGAGCAAATCTTGAATCCTAATAGAGAATGAATGGGAATTAAAAGAAAAAAAATTGCACCAAAATTTTTTGAAATTTGGAACAAAAGGAAAAAAACAGCTTTAGGAGGTTCACTTTTGGGGTTAAAATGTTGAAATGGGTTTAATCGGGCAAAATTTGCAAAAGTTAGCGCAAATGTAGGTATTTAGGGCACTTAATGTTGAAATATGGTCACTTCCGGTTTGATTTGGGTCACTTCCGGTCTATTTGGGTCACTTCCGGTTTGATTAGAGGCACTTCCGGTCTAGCTGAGGTCACTTCCGGTTTATTTGGGGTCACTTCCGGTTTAAAAAGGTCACTTCCGGTTTGATTTGGGGTCACTTCCGGTTTGATTTGGGGTCACTTCCGGTTTACCTGAGGTCACCTCCGGTTCATTTGGGGTCAATTCCGGTTTGATTTGGGGCACTTCCAGTTCATTCCGGGTTCATTGGGGCACTTCAGGGTCAATCCAAGATGGCCGCCACTCTGGAAGTGGGGGTCAAGGGTTGAATTGTGGAAGTGGGGGTGAAGGGGGTGAATATGGTAAGCATAAGGTGAACAAAGTGAATAAAGTTGGAATGGGTTGAATCGGTTGAAAAATGTAGAAATTAGAAGGGAAAAACTAAATTTTGGGAAAATTTGGTGTGAATTTCAAAATTGAAAATTTGCAAATTTTGCTAAGTGGGAAGGTGTGGAATAGGTAGGCAAAAGATGAACAGTTGAAAGTTGGAACGAGTTGAATCGGTGGAAAAATGTAGAAACTAGAAGTGAAAAACTAAATTTTGTGAAATTTTGCAAAATTTTGTGCAAATTTTAAAAGTGAAAACGTGAAATTTTTGAATTTGGCAAGTTTGGGAATGTCCCCAATGTGATTTGAATGTGTTGAAATAAGTGAATTTCAAACTGGAACAACAAAAATGTGAAATGTTGAATCTGCCATTAAGAATGAATGGGGAAAAAAATGCCACAAAATCGTGAATTTTGTGAAAACGGAAAATTTTTCGAACAAAAAAAATGTAAGCAGCCGTGTCATGAATATTTGGAATAAGTGAAAAGTGGAACGGAGTGAATCGGTTGAAGTATGTGGAAGGAGTTAAGCGTCAAAAAAGTGAGCGGAATAAGTAGAATAATAATAATAAAGGACAGCAATAACAATAGTGTGAAGGTCTTCACCTTCACACTAATTTGCAATTCCTGAAGAAATTGCGTGTGAAGGTGAAGAGGTTGAATAAATACTTGGGGAATGCTGCAGAATGATGTTGAAAAGAGTTGAATCGGTTGAAAAATGTAGAAATTACAAGGGAAAAGGAAATTTGGGAAAATTGGGTGTGAATTTCAAAACTCAAATTTTGGAATTTTGGGTAAGTGGGAAGTTGTGGAATAGGTAGGAAAATGATGAACAGTTGAAAGGTGGAATGGGTTGAATAAGTTGAATGGGTTGAATAAGTTGAAAAAAGTAGAAATTAGAGTAGAAAACCAAAATTGAACAGTTGAAAGTTGGAACGAGTTGAATCGGTTAAAAAATGTAGAAGTTAGAGCAAATCTTGAATCCTAATAAAGAATGAATGGGAATTAAAAGAAAAAAAAATTGCGCCAAAATCTTTTGAAATTTGGAACAAAAGGAAAAAAAACGGCTTCAGGAGGTTCACTTTTGGGGTTAAAATGTAGAAACGGGTTTAATCGGTCAAAATTTGCAAAAGTTAGCGCAAATGTAGGTATTTTGGGCACTTAATGTTGAAATATGGTCACTTCCGGTTTGATTTGGGTCACTTCCGGTCTATTTGGGTCACTTCCGGTTTGATTAGAGGCACTTCCGGTCCAGCTGAGGTCTCTTCCGGTTTATTTGGGGTCACTTCCGGTTTAAAAAGGTCACTTCCGGTTTGATTTGGGGTCACTTCCGGTTTGATTTGGGGTCACTTCCGGTTGACCTGAGGTCACTTCCGGTTCATTTGGGGTCAATTCCGGTTTGATTTGGGGCACTTCCAGTACATTCCGGGTTCATTGGGGCACTTCAGGGTCAATCCAAGATGGCCGCCACTCTGGAAGTGGGGGTCAAGGGTTGAATTGTGGAAGTGGGGGTGAAGGGGGTGAATATGGTAAGCATAAGGTGAACAAAGTGAATAAAGTTGGAATGGGTTGAATCGGTTGAAAAATGTAGAAATTAGAAGGGAAAAACTAAATTTTGGGAAAATTTGGTGTGAATTTCAAAATTGAAAATTTGGAAATTTTGCTAAGTGGGAAGGTGTGGAATAGGTAGGCAAAAGATGAACAGTTGAAAGTTGGAACGAGTTGAATCGGTGGAAAAATGTAGAAACTAGAAGTGAAAAACTAAATTTTGTGAAATTTTGCAAAATTTTGTGCAAATTTTAAAAGTGAAAACGTGAAATTTTTGAATTTGGCAAGTTTGGGAATGTCCCCAATGTGATTTGAATGTGTTGAAATAAGTGAATTTCAAACTGGAACAACAAAAATGTGAAATGTTGAATCTGCCATTAAGAATGAATGGGGAAAAAAATGCCACAAAATCGTGAATTTTGTGAAAACGGAAAATTTTTCGAACAAAAAAAATGTAAGCAGCCGTGTCATGAATATTTGGAATAAGTGAAAAGTGGAACGGAGTGAATCGGTTGAAGTATGTGGAAGGAGTTAAGCGTCAAAAAAGTGAGCGGAATAAGTAGAATAATAATAATAATAATAATAAAGGACAGCAATAACAATAGTGTGAAGGTCTTCACCTTCACACTAACTAGAAAATGCAATTTCTGGAGAAATTGCGTGTGAAGGCGAAGACTTTGAATCACTTCTTGGGGAATGATGCCGAATGAAAAGATGAACAGTTGAAAGTTGGAATGGGTTGAATCGGTCAAAAAATGTAGAAATTAGAAGTGAAAAACGGAATTTTGTGAAATTTTGTCGAAATTTTTAACGTGAAAACGTGAAATTTTTGAATTTGGGAATTTTGGGAATGTCGAGAATCATTCCGAATGTGGTTTGAATGTGCTGAATGAGGTGAATTTAAAATGGGAATGACGTAAATGTGAAATGTCGAATCTGCCATTGAGAATGAATGGGGAAAAATTTGTCGTAAATTCGCGAATTTTGCGAAATCGGAAAATTTTCGGAACGAGAAAAATGGAAGCGCTCATCTCGTGAATATTTGGAATACGTCAAAAGTGGAACGGAGTGAATCGGATGAATTATGTGGAAGAAGAAGCGGGACAAAAAAGTGGCGGGAATAAAATAGAAGAATAATAATAACTAGAAAATGCAATTTCTGGAGAAATTGCGTGTGAAGGCGAAGACTTTGAATCACTTCTTGGGGAATGATGCCGAATGATGTTGAAATGAGTTGAATTTCTTGAGAAATGTGGAAAATAGAAGTGTAATACTAAATTTTTGAGAATATGGTTGAATTTCAAATTTGATTTTTGGAATTTTTGGTAAGTGGAAAGTTGTGGAATAGGCAGGCAAAGGATGAACAGTTGAATGTTGGAACGGGTTGAATCGGTTAAAAAATGTAGAAGTGAGAGCAAATGTTGAATCCCCATAGAGAATGAATGGGAATTAAAAGAAAAAGCAATTGCGCCAAAATATTTTGAAATTTGGAACAAAACGTAAAAAAACAGCTTCAGGAGGTTCACTTTTGGGGTTAAAATATTGAAACGGGTTCAATCGGACAAAAAATGCAAAAGTTAGCGCCTAATGTAGCTATTTATGGCAGTTAATGGTGAAATAAGTTCACTTCCGGGTTGATTTGGGTCACTTCCGGTCCATTTGGGTCACTTCCGGTCTGATTAGAGGCACTTCCGGTTCAGCTGAGGTCACTTCCGGTTTATTTGGGGTCACTTCCGGTTTAAAAAGGTCACTTCCGGTTTAAAAAGGTCACTTCCGGTTTGATTTGGGGTCACTTCCGGTTTACCTGAGGTCACTTCCTGTTTACCTAAGGTCACTTCCGGTTTGATTTGGGCCACTTCCGGTTCATTCTAGGTTCATTGGGAGCACTTCAGGGTCAATCCAAGATGGCCGCCACACTGGAAGTGGGGGTCAAGGGTTGAATTTTGTAAGCATAGTGGAAGTGGGGGTGAAGGGGGTGAATATGGTAAGGATGAGGTGACCAAAGTGAATAAAGTTGGAATGGGTTGAATCGGTTGAAAAATTTAGAAATTAGAGTAGAAAAACCAAATTTTGTAGAATTTGGTTGAATTTCAAAATTGAAAATTTGGAAATTTTGGTAAGTGGGAAGGTGTGGAATAGGTAGGCAAAAGATGAACAGTTGAAAGTTGGAATGGGTTGAATCGGTTGAAAAACGTAGAAGTTAGAGTAGAAAAACGAAATTTTGGAGAATTTGGTTGAATTTCAAATTTGAAATTTTGGAATTTTTGAAAGGTGAGAA